>NC_067398.1:106010553-106160553 GCF_016432865.1 Antechinus flavipes
AAGGATAGAAAGATATGGTATACTATTTATGCTGTACTTGATATGGCCTCATCATCCTATCTCTATATGAAAATGAATCGAGTCAGTAGGCAGGTGAAATGACTTGAGCAGCCTTAAGTAAAATTCCAAATTTAAAGGGCCTAATTCCATGTTCATTCGTTTGTTTGTTTGTTTGTTTGTTTGTTTGTTTTTTTCATAATGTCCTGAACTGTCCAGGAGCTATGTCAATACACCCAGGGATTACCAAACACTTGGCTCCAGGAAGCATAGGGAACAAGCAAATCCTGCTCAGAGAAAGGGAATACAGCAAACCCTAATAGATATTGTTCTCATAATAGTAGATCCCCCCCAAAAAAAAGGTTGAATTAATGAACACATACCTGTATATATAGAACACCAAATGTTATTATTAATATTGTGGAAATATGTTCTACTGTTATGAGATAAAAATCATTTTCTATAAGGCTATTGACCGTACTTATAGAACTAAACTGAATAAACTAGCTTTCTACATAATTTCAATATCTACCTTACTGGTAAGTATGGAAAACATATGAGAAATTGTTGGGAATGTCTGATTTTGGCAATGTATATTATGTGGACAGAAAACAACAAAATCGCAGACTATATATCATTCTAAGGCCTTTGCTTATTTTGGCAAGTGCCATTTAATTTGTTATGTGTGATAACATCTGATCAAGCACTTACGTTCAAAACATAAGGATCTATACCTATGTGCCTATAAATGTTGCTCCAAAACTAGGAGGAACCTTCTGGAATTTTAGTTAATTCTGGGGATTTAGTCAATTAGGAAAGTGAGCTATTAAAGTTCCTTCAGGGTGTATTTCAGAATTGTTTATAAAATTCTGCCTAGCACTATTTTGGGAAATAAAACAGGTCTGTTAAATGAAGCACTATATTAAGTGAGCCCAATTTAAGTTATTTTTATGCAGTGATATCATCACCCTTATCCACAGCAGTGACATATTCAGGTCTTTATTAGAGATCTTTGATTACAGCAGTAATTTGAAAACTCTAGGTAAAGGACAAGTTAATCTAATTAAGGTTAATTGTGTATGCAGACACTAAGGCCTGAAGTGGAAAGCTCAGCATGATACTCACTGAGCTCTTAGGCTTCAAAGACTTACATGTGTTGGTTCAGGGAATTGACCAAAGTTCTGACATTATATGTATAGCACTTTTTAAATAGACAGTTAATTCAGTTCACTTATAACTTAGTCATTGGAACAATCCATTTTAAGATTTGTGTTTTTCTTTTTTCAAATGTAAAGAAACTTTTACTGACGTTTCCTTAAACTCTACAAATATATGACTGCAAACTATTCTTATCTAATTATTTAATTATTTTAAGTTAAAAATTTAATTGTTTAAATTAAATGACTATTGAATCCTATTCTAAGAACTCTACTTATCTTAACTTGCCTGGAACATGGATCTGGGGATTTTCTATCACTATTCTTCTCTTTCCTTCCCTTTGCTTTTTCCATACAATGCTTGATAATCCATCCCAATTCATTTTCTGCCCTCTTTTTTTGTATTGTCTTCCCCATTGGAATGTAAGTATAAATTACCCATGGTGATGGATTTCTTGCTGGTGTATACCCAGCACAGTTCCTGAAACATAATAAGTGCCTAATATAAGCTCTATTTGGGCAGCTAAGTGACTTAGGTAGATAGAGTACCAGGTCTGGAATCAGAAACTGATTCTTTTTTATGAATTAAATCTGGTTTCAGACACTTATTAGCTATGTAAATCTGGGTAAGTCATTTAACCCTTTTTGCCTTAGTTTCCTTACCTGTAAAATGGAGATTTTAATAGCACCCATCCATCAGGATTATTGTGAAGTCAAATGAGATAATATTGTAAAACACTTAGCACAGCACCTGGCACATAGTTAAGTGATGATAAATGCTGATTCCCTTATCTTCTTCCCTCCTCATATTGAAAGTTATGCTGACTTAATGACCTAGTTTCCAGATATTCTTGTCAATCAGTGTTGAGGTAGGCATCAACCAGTCTGCAACTTTGCGTTATCTGTTTTATATTAGAACAGAATTCTGTCTAAGAAAGACAAACAGAATTAGGTTGCATGTGTAATTTAAATTCTCTCTAATGGATGACATGCATGTGGAGCCAAAGATTAAACTGAATTCTGGTTACGGTTAGGCAAGCAGGGATTATAAAGACAAAAACTGTAAGAGGGATAGGAATAATCACATTAACACCTAATCAGGTTCTGCCATTGGTTACCTTAGCTGAGATATTTCTCAGATATTACAAAATACCCTCTAGGTATGGGGAAGTGGGTCAGAGTGTAAGGTCCCCAGGAGCCTCTTAGTTTGTTATGGGTTGATATAAGCCAGTCTGTGCTAGTTCTGTAGGTCCTGGTGCAGCAGAGGAGTTCTAGGTTCAGCAAGCAAAGAAGCTTTGGTATGTTAAGTTTAAGGGATGCTTAGTCTGCATCCTGATTAACTGATTCTGATTCCTATATCATTGAGGTCTTCTCTAGATAGTAAGGTAACTCAAGGAAATCAAGGTGACTAGTAAACTCAATCATTCCATTTTCATAGATGTTTGTACCATTACCTATTAAACAGCATCTAGCAGTATCTGTTAGCCTTCATGTATTGGCAGTTGGGATAGAGCTGAGATGCAATTGCCCTTCCCTTCTTACTGAAGGAGATCTATCTGAATTGTCTTTATCTCATTATAAAAGTTACCAATAAATGCTCTCTCCATCTTAATTTTTTGGTTGTTTATTTGGTTGCTTAGTTGCTTTTTTGTTTTGGTTTGTTTTTTGTAAGCAATTCTAGTTGTGACTTGACTAGGTTCACAAATCTAATAAGTGTTATTGATCTCTACAGATTAACCCAATCAACATATTGCTACCTTAAGGTTTAAATTGTCTTTGTCCTGATTTTTGCCTTGTTAATCATGGAGCAAACCCAAAGAATTTTCCTATTAACACCTAGAATGTGCCCCTTGCTTTACAAAATTTCATTGGCAGTATTAATTAAAAACAAAATCCCAATATGATTCATATTATATATGTGTGTATATACACACACTCATATATATGAATATATACACATGCATATATACATCTATATATGTACATATATATGATCTATAGAATAGACATCCACACATACGCATAATAAGGCAATGGAACATAATGGATAGAGAACTGACCTTAGAATTGGGAAAGTTTCAGTTTCATTTCTCAGACATGAACTCTCTCTATGATCTTGGACAAGTCATTTAACTTTTCAATCTATATGGGTGATTCTCCTCTACAGTACTGTAAGTTTCAGAACAGTTGCTGATCTATATTAATAAAAAGTAAGAATAAGGTTTCATCATTAATGCTTACTACACTGAAGAAGTCCCAAGCCTGTAAAAAACAAGCAAAAAAAATTAAGGAAGTAACCAGAATGGGGCTTTGCCAGCCATCATTCCAAGCAAGATGTACCTAATTTTTTTATTTTAATGCAGTAGGTAAAGAAGGGAGGGGGAGGAGACTGGATAATCATTGCATTATAATTAATGTATAAAAAGAAACCCAGGAACAGTAACAGGTAATTATTTGACTGGTAGTCCAGAGAGAGAGAATCAGCAGTGATATATAAATATATTAGAAATTACTTGGATAGGAAGAAGCAACAGAAGAGGATTTTGGGAAAGAGGTGATAAGCCTGAGATGAAATTATGATAAAATGATGATGGAGAACTTCATTTTTTCAGACATCTAGTGAAATTGTTTGCCTCCCAAAAGTAGTGTAGCTAGATTAAAAAAAATTTATAATGAAAATCCCTTCCACCAAAAAGTAGAGAAATGAAGGAAGATAAACTGTATTCTGGATTTTATTCTACTATAAAAGAGAAATATTCACTTTACTTTGTGTTAGAAATGATGAAAAACTTGTAGGAAAATGAGCTCGATATCTTAGAATTTATGATACAAAAAAGAGAAGTTGAGTATATATTGAAATGTATCCTAAGTCTGGGAAAAGTTGATTTCAAAAGATTCATTTAAAAATGAATAATTATATAGAAGAGAGAAAATGCAAAAAGCAGATCAGCCCAAATGGATCTAGGGAGCATAGTTTTAGAGCCTGTTTGAGATCTTAGAAGAATCTAATCCTATTATGCTCATTTATATAAGAAAAAAAACTGAAGACCTTGGCCAAGTCACAAATTAGTAGCATTGTGACTGGAATGCATATTTTCTGCTCCAACTCCAAAGCATTTCTACTGTACTAAATTTTATTTCAATGGAGAACTTTTGATGACACCAAAAGACTAAAATTTTAATAAGAATGAAAACACACAGTGATAAAAAGAGATCAATATAGATTGCTATATATATATATATATTTTTTAAATGTACACAAAGCAAAATCAAAGACAGCTAACAGAAAAGAGTTATAAATACGGATAATGTCCACTAAGAAAAGTGATTTGAACGGTAAGTCTCAGAATAGATTGAGACTGGCAAAAAAAAAGCCAAAGACATCAAAAGGATATCTATTTTTAGGGATATAAGGGGAAGAGGAAAATTCAAAGAAATAATGAGACTGCTTCTTGGGACAGGATGATGATCATAACAGATAAAGGTAAGCTGCTCAACAATTATTCAACTTAAAGTTGAAAAAGTAAAAAAGAAAATCTTTGTATTAGGAAAGACTTAATAAAGGGGACTAAGAATTATCACCTAAGATGCATGATCCAGTAATGCTTAGGGAACATCTAGACACTTTTTCCAAATTTAAACTACTTATCCCAAATTAACTGTCCTGAAATACTAAAGAAACTTGTAGATGTGACTAATAAATCATTGTCTGTGATCATCAAAAGTTTCTGTATAGGCAAAAGGTATCAAGAGACTGAGGACAAATATTGTCCCACTTTTTTCTTAAAGGATAGATAATGACATCTGTAATTCTATAAGTCAGAGGCATTGATTTTGCTTCTGGCTAAGTTCTACGATATAATATTTTTTTAAAATATTGATATTAAACATCTAGAAAATTAGATCAGAAAGGCCAGCATAGTCTCATCAAGAACAGGTCATGCTTCATTAAACCTCATTTTATTTTCTAATAAGGCTATTACTTATAGTTTGATTTCTTTTTTTGGTAGAAAGTTGAGAGGAGGAAGAAGGGGAGGAAAACACATATGTTAGTTTTTGTCTACCACATTGCAAGAAATATTCTCTAAATAGATGGTAGTTTAATGGTAAGTCAATGGTTATAATAGATAAATGAGTACCAGGATATAATTCAAAGTGAATTTGACTGTCTCTTTGTTTCATGGAAAAAAATAAAGAACATAGCTACTAATTTGAGTTTCCACACCTCCATATTTGGGTATGTTCTTCCAGATTTGTAGTCTAACATTGGAATTCAGTTTTCAGAAATAAATCAGTAGTCCAAAGGAATGACACTCATTTCTCCTTAGACAGAGAAATCGGGCTTGTTTCCTCATATATTATTGGATTCTTATCAGTTTAAGCTGATTCTAAGATTTAGACCATATGAGAGTCTGGAGTCAGAGATCAAATTTAAATTTATGCAATTTGGGACTCCGGATCTATGGAAAGACATTCATATTTGTCTACAGGTAGAGGATGAAAGGGGAAATATATGATCTCAGAATTTTGCTAACAATAAACAGATGCAAATAGAGCTTGAATCTGTCAAATTCAAAGTCACTGATGAACAAGAAATTAATGAGTTGTTTATTGGTTTGCTTGTTTTAACAAAACCAGAGTTAAATAAGATACATCTAAATAGTACTGTTATATATAAGATTATGTTAATTTTTTTTTTCAATCATGTCCATCTCTTTGTTGGACAACCTCATTTGGGGTTTTCCTGCCAAAGATACCAAAGTGGTGTGACATTTCCTTCTTCAATTTATTTTACACATGAGGAATTAAGGCAACTGCCTAGGGTCACACAACTAGTGAGGCCAAATCGAACTCAGAAAATTGAGTCTTCCTTACTACAGGCCTAGAACTCTATCTACTGCACCTAGCTGCTCCACTAAAACAAATGCTTTTCTGTAAAACTAGTAAAGAACACTTATGAATACAAGAAGTATGTAGGAAATTTAGTGATACAATATTGAGCAATCTATTTATTTTTAGGAATGCCCATTAAAAAAAAAGATAACAGGTTTGATTTCCTCTTACATTCAATTTGATTTGACAGAAAAGTACATATTATTAGATGTGGATTTATTCTTACCTACTTCTGCAAGAGTGCAAGAGTGAGAAAAAATAAAATAATATTTCCTTACGAAAGAAAGCAACGTTACATATTTGTGGAAAAATTACTAATTTATTAAAGTTAACATAATGCAATTAAAACAATACAAACTTTTTTAATTCATTAATTCTTTAATAATTTCTTATGAAGAGTAAACATTTCATCAGGCAATTCTGTTTAGGTAACTAAAAGCTCCTGAATTTTTCATATGAAAAAGGAGAAAAAAAAACATTCTTTTCATTGCTGATTTTTTTAAAAAATGATTGTTGTAGGCAATGGAAAGATAAAGTGCATCCAGAACGGAAAAGAAGGGAGCCATTTTGAAAGAAGATCTATTACTTGCAAATATAAGAACAGATAAACTGAAAAGAGACTTGTCTTCTTCACTTATGACCTCAGAGACTAGCTTTGTGATACTGAATATTGGCCCTAGCTTCAATCTAACATTGAGAGTTTAAAGTAACCAAGAATGCATAGTATTGAGCTATTTTATTACTTCATATGTCACAGTGTGAGATAATCACATCTGTGAGAAGGATCACCAGACAAATACAGGAACATAAAAATGCTCACCTGTTCAGGTAAAGGGCCTCTTTTCCTGGGTTTTAGCAAAGAACGACTAAATTCTCATCATATTATATGGATAAGGAAACAAGATGTGGGTTAAGAAACTGTTTAATTTGAATAGAATAAGAGCCAGCTTAATGACCAGAATCAAAAGTAGTCATTGAAAACTTGGTGCAAAAAAGTAGGTCCCTTAATGGTGTGCCCCAAGGAACTATGTGCTTGATCTTATATATACATATAGATGATAGATAGATTAGATAGATAGATAGATAGATGCAAATACATGCACAAACACATATATACAAATATATGCTGTATTATGACATTTAATGGGGATGAACATTTGGATCTAAAATAATCTCAACGTGAATTGTTTTGGAAAGGCTGTTAGATGGAAATGAGATTCGGCTTGCTCCTAAAGCACAAAACTAAATGCAATATGTGAAAGGTGCCAGGAGAAAGATCCAAGCTTGATATAAGGGAATCCTAAGGATTCAAGGTATGCAAAAATGGAATGTGCTGTCCCCAGAGGCCATTAAATTTTCTACCACTTCTACCACTTACCAGATAAACTATAGAGGAAATTCTTGCTTAAATTGGTCTGGAAATGCAACTCCAGGATCACTCATAACTCTGAGATTCTTTCTTATCACACATAGAGTTGAAGAAGAAATATTCTACTTTCTCCAATCAACCTTGTAATTTATCAGAAATTCCAAAAAGAAAATAGCACAAAGCATGAGGTACATTACAACTTTCTTTAGACAATAGTGTCAATAGCACAAGGGAGGCTATGATCCATCCTAATTATCACTTAGTTTGAAGGCATCACAACCAAGTTTTGACCAAATCAGCATAAATTGATCCTACAGGCTACATAATGCCCATCCATCTGGTTTGCTCCCTTCTCTGGATTTCAGAGCAATGTTTTCAGATGGTTTTGTAAGTCTGAGGTTGAAAACAGACACAGTCCTGACCAGTTTTATTCCCCACACTTTCACTGTGTTGGAAAGAAGCCATCAATAAGTATGTATTCATTATATTTAGCATATTCCTTTCTGTCAGACTATCTTTCCAGAGCTTTTACTCTTCTAAACAGCCACTTAACCACAATAGTGAAAGTGTGGATTTGCTTGTTGTCTTCCATAGGAAATTAGGCCCTGGCCCTAAGCCAAGCAGTCTTAGCCAGGACTAATATAATTCACAACTGGAAGAAGACAATCAATTAATCAATACTATAATTTAGAACTGACCACAGCAGTAATACTCACAGCTATTAGACTCAACTGACTGACACCATTTAGGATTAATGAGGTAGCAAGAGCAGGCAAACTAAAGATTAATTCAAATACTTTTTTTTGCTCTTCTGTTTGACTAAAATCAAGAAGCTCCACTATATTTTGTTGTATTCCTCCAAGTTGGAGATGCCATAGTGAAATACTTAATGCCAAACTGTAATTTAAACCAGTAAATTTTACTCTTTTTCAATAATTATGATGATGTACTAAATAGAAGCTGCTAGAAAAAGTGTGAAAAATGCTGAGTTTGGGATCAGAGAATCTGGATTCAAATTTCAGCTCTTCCATTTACTGTCTCTGTGGCTTTGGGCAATTATTTCATATCTCTGGGCTTTGATTTTCTCATCTAAAACAAGACTATTTTATTATGTGGCCTCTGTGGTCCTTTCAGAATCTAGGTTGTGGCCTTGTAAAAGAAAAAGTCGGCAATAAATATTTATTAAATAACTACCATGTGTCAGGTACTATGCTGGGGATTCAAATAAAAAAAAATAAAAACAGTTCTGCCCTCAAGGAGCTCAAAATCTAAAAGGGGTTGGGTGGGAAAGGAAGACTAGGTACAGATGACAATATGTAAATAGATTATATGTAGAGTAAACTGCAAGTAATGAAGAAGGAAAGTTTTACAATTACAAGGGAGTAGGACAGGCTTCTTATGGAAGGTGCAATTTTGGCCAGGATGTGAAGAAATCCAAAGATGCCAAGAAGGTGAAGTAGAATATTCTATATATTAAGGAAAACAGGATTATCAATTTAGTTAAATATTACATTTTTGGTTTTTGCAATTTTTTTGGTGACTTTTTTTTTCCAGAAAGCTAGATAATCACTTGGATGAAAATTATATTTTGATGTAATTTGAGTACCTATGACTATAACCTATGTTAATCTGTTTGCTAATGTATGGGATATAGCCCCAGGAAAATTGTGAAATTTGAACAAATTTCTCTGAGAATTTCACAGACTCACTTTACTTGGACTCCAGAATAAAAATGGAACATAGTGACAGGAAAAATCAACTACTAGTTTGGTGTTTTTGTTTTTGTTTTTTGACAGATCCATGGGAACCTGTGAATCTTTCTTAGTAACAGGGGAGCTGCCCTCTCAAGTTCCTACCTGGCCTATTTTAAAAATGAATTATTAAGCCTATGAGTAAACTATTTCTAAGGGACTTGTTTGAAATATTTGTTTATTTTTGCAATTTGGCCTACCTAATCCCTAAACTCCTTTTTTTTTTTTTTTTTATAATAAATTTTATTTTATTTAATAATAACTTCGCATTGACAGAATCCATGCCAGGATAATTTCTACACAACATTATCCCTTGCAATCACTTATGTTTCGTTTTTTCCCCTCCCTCCCTCCTCCCCCCCCCAGGATGGCAAGCAGTCCTATATATGCTAAACATGTTGCAGTATATCCTAGATACAATACATATTTGCAGAACCAAACAGTTCTCTTGTTGCACAGGGAGAATTGGATTCAGAAGGTAAAAATAACTCGGGAAGAAAATCAAAAATGCAAATAGTTCACATTCATTTCCCAGTATTCCTTCTTTGGGTGTAGCTGTTTCTGTCCATCATTTCTCCAATGAAACTCAGTTAAGTCTCTTTGTCAGAGAAATCCACTTCCATCAGAATACATCCTCATACAATATCGTTGTCGAAGTGTATAATGATCTCCTGGTTCTGCTCATCTCACTTAGCATCAGTCCATGTAGGTCTCTCCAAGCCTCTCTGTATTCATCCTGCTGGTCATTCCTTACAGAGCAATAATATTCCATAACATTCATATACCACAATTTACCCAGCCATTCTCCAATTGATGGGCATCCATTCATTTTCAGTTTCTAGCCACTACAAACAGGGCTGCTACAAACATTTTGGCACATACAGGTCCCCTTCCCTTTTTTAGTAACTCTTTGGGGTATAAGCCCAATAGAAACACTGCTGGATCAAAGGTATGCACAGTTTGATAACTTTTTGGCATAATTCCAGATCGCTCTCCAGAATGGCTGGATTCGTTCACAACTCCACCAACAATGCATCAATGTCCCCGTTTTCCCGCATCCCCTCCAACATTCATCATTGTTTTTTCCTGTCATCTTAGCCAATCTGACAGGAGTGTAGTGATATCTCAGAGTTGTCTTAATTTGCATTTCTCTGATCAATAGTGATTTGGAACACTCTTTCATGTGAGTGGTAATAGTTTCAATTTCTTCATCTGAAAATTGTCTGTTCATATCCTTTGACCATTTATCAATTGGAGAATGGCTTGATTTTTTATAAATTTGAGTCAGTTCTCTATATATTTTGGAAATGAGGCCTTTATCAGAACCTTTAATTGTAAAGATGTTTTCCCAGTTTGTTACTTCCCTACTAATCTTGTTTGCATTCGTTCTGTTTGTACAAAGGCTTTTTAATTTGATATAATCAAAATTTTCTATTTTGTGATTGGTAATGGTCTCTAGTTCATCTTTGGTCACAAATTTCTTTCTCCTCCACAAGTCTGAGAGATAAACTATCCTATGTTCCTCTAATTTATTTATAATCTCGTTCTTTATGCCTAGGTCATGGACCCATTTTGATCTTATCTTGGTATGTGGTGTTAAGTGTGGGTCCTTGCCTAATTTCTGCCATACTAATTTCCAGTTATCCCAGCAGTTTTTATCAAATAATGAAATCTTATCCCAAAATTTAGAATCTTTGGGTTTGTCAAACACTAGATTGCTATAGTTGACTATTCTGTCTTGTGAACCTAACCTTTTCCACTGATCAACTAATCTATTTCTAAGCCAATACCAGATGGTTTTGGTGACTGCTGCTTTATAATATAATTTTAGATCAGGTACAGCTAGACCACCTTCATTTGATTTTTTTTCATTAATTCCCTTGAGATTCTCGACTTTTTATTGTTCCATATGAATTTTGTTGTTATTTTTTCTAAATCATTAAAATATTTTCTTGGAAGTCTGATTGGTATAGCACTAAATAAATAGATTAGTTTAGGGAGTATTGTCATCTTTATTATATTTGCTCGGCCTATCCAAGAGCACTTAATATTTTTCCAATTATTTAAGTCTGACTTTATTTGTGTGAAAACTTTTTTGTAATTTTTGCTCATATAATTCCTGACTTTCCTTTGGTAGGTAGATTCCCAAATATTTTATGCTATCAACAGTTATTTTGAATGGAATTTCTCTTTGTATCTCTTGCTCTTGGATTTTGTTGGTGGTATCCCTAAACTCCTGATGAAGAGATGTTTTCATTTTGTGGAGAAAGCAAGAAGTTATCCAAAATTTTTGGGCAGTTGCATGACATGATCCAATCCAGATTCAATCCATAAGATTTATCTACCAGCTGTGTGTATGAAGATTTGGAGAGAATAGAGAAGATTTGTGTGGTTAAGAGGTGGAAGGTTCGGCAGTTTAGAAGGCTAAACAGGTAGTAGTAAGAATCTGAACTAGCTCAGATGGCAGGAGTGAGAATGAAGATAATAGCAGATGGGGATAAAAATGAAAGAAATTAGACACTGAAATCAAGACTGTGTAGCATATCAGAAAGAGTATTGCACTTGGCATTAAATCTTACCTCTTTATATTAGGTCTCTGATTTCTCATCTGATGTATAAAGTTAGAAATACTATATGTACTCTCCTCTAGTTCTGACATTGTTTTTTAATTAAAATCTCAAGTCTGGCAATATTAAAACACAATATTCCCAAGTAAGATGTATCACTTAGAGAAAGAATTTGGAGTGAGAGAATCTAGGTTTGTAAACTTTCTCTACCATGTAGTAACTCTGTAATTCCATGCTATTGTTCATCTCTAGATGTGAATTTTTTTAAACTATAAAATGAGATGATCTCTGACTGAATGATCTCTGACATCTCTACCTGCTCTTAATCTTTGATCACGAGAGATAAACATGGCAAAATAGTCTCATTTTCTCATTAGACTAACATATACAATAGAATCCTTCTCTGAAAATGATCTGATACAAAGTGGGGATAATATCCAGGTTACAGTCTTTCCTTGATTCCACAAGAAAGATCTTCTGTACAATACTATACCCTAAACAAGCAAGGTTTTCTCTGAAAAATAACCATCAGTTCTACAGAAATTCATTTGAACAAAGCATAGTTGGATTTTTTGTGGTTGTTTTAGTTGTTGTTGGAAATTTTAGTTTAACATTTAAATAATAATTTACATTTTCTGTAGTGTATTGCAATTCATAGTCTCTTCAAAACAATTGTGTGATGTGTGTTGGCATAATGACTGTTATTATCTCCAAATTAAGCTTTGGGAAAACTAATGCCAATGAGTTGAAGTAATTTACACAGGGTTCATTGTTGTCTTCGTATCCTCAATGCTAAGCATAATATCTAGAAAACAATACATATTGAATAAATATTGTTTTTTTGGTTGTTGTTGGATTGATGGATAGTTGCAGAGTCAATAAGTTTCTGAGCTATAACTTAGGCCACAGTTTTTAAACACCAAATCTAATACTACTTGACAGTGAGTGTATAGTAGAATCATCTAGCTCAAGTCTCTTCGTGTTATTGAATGGAAGCATATTAACAGCCACCCCAATTTTAACTTTTCTAGAAATATTACAATATGATATTTCTCTGAAGAAGACATATATTAAAGATGTGTGGAAGCAGAATTCATAAGACTTAATGATTGTTTGGATATGGAAGGGTAAGGGAGAGGAAAATGTTGAGAATGATTCTGAAGTTGCAAACCTGAGACACTGTGAGGATGGTGGTTGCCCTCAATAAAAATGAGAAGTTTGAAGAAGGGATTATTATGGGAGAAAATGAGAATTCACTTTTAGACATTTTGGATTTCAAATACTTATAGGACATCTAAGCAGAGATATTGATAACATAGTTGGTAATATGGACTATAGTTCAGGGAAGCTATTTTAATAATCAATATGTAGATTGGGTAGTCTTATGCAAAGAGTTGATAATAGAACCCAGGGAAATCACAAGGTTACCAAGGGGTAGTATAAGGAAACAAGAGAAAGGGGCCCAGAATACCTAACTTTAACAAACAAGTAAAAAATCAGGATCAACAGTACAGACTGAATAGGAATGGCCAAACTAATTGGACTAATAGCTAGCATTTATATAGTACTTAATTTGTTATATCATTTGATCATTGTTTTACATATGACGAAAAGGAAATTGAAAATTGGTGAGTGACTTGGTTAGAGAAATACATCTAATATGTGTCTGACAGGATTTCAAAGCAGAGCGACTGATTCCTAATTCATCATCTTATCCACAGAGAAGGAGAAGGGGGTGGTTGATAGTGTCAGAACTACTGACAAGAGAAATAAAGACCAAGAAAAAATAAATTAGATGTATTAGTTAAGAACTTGTATATAATATCAAAGAAAGTTTCAATGAAGTTTAAATATGGTAAACTTTAAAGGAAATGAAAAGTGACAGGAAAGGAAATAATGGATATAGATAATACTGTTTAGGAGTCTGGACATGACAGCCCTCTTTGTAGTGGTCAGAAACTGGAAACTGAGTGGATGTACATCATCAATTGGAGAATGGCTGAATAAACTGTGGTATATGAATGTAATGGAATATTATTGTTCTGTAAGAAATGACCAGCAGGATGATTTCAGAGAGGTCTGGAGAGATTTATATGAACTGATGCTGAGTGAAATGAGCAGGACCAGGAGATCATTATATACTTCAACAACAATACTATATGGTGATAAATTCTGATGGATATGGCTCTCTTCAACAAGGAGATGAACCAAATCGGTTCCATTTGCTCAATAATGAATAGAAGCAACTACACCCAGCGAAAAAACTCTGGGAAATGAGTGTGAACCACTATAGCATTTCCAATCCCTCTGATTTTGTCCACCTACATTTTTTATTTCCTTCACAGGTTAATTGTACATTATTTCAAAGTCCAATTCTTCTTGTGCAGCAAAATAACTGTAAGGATATGTATACATATATTGTATTTAACATATACTTTAACATATTTAACATGTATCGGTCTACCTGCCATCTAGGGGAGGAGGTAGGGGGAAGGAGAGGAAAAATTAGAACAAAAGGTTTTGCAATTGTCAATGCTGAAAAATTACCCAATCATATATCTAAATAAAAAGCTATAATAATAATAATAATAATAAAAAGGAGTTTGACCATGAAAGGGAAGAAATATAGGATTATAACTTAAAAGGGAAGGAAAAGTTGAAGGAGGAGTCCTGGACAATAGCTCAGAAGTTGTGAGAATCAGAAAAATTGAAAAATGAGAGAGAGAATACTCAATATGACAAATTCCTTTAGGAAAAGAGAGAATATTGGATTAATACTATGAATAGGTGGCTGTCCTTTGGAAGAAGATCCAACTCCTCCTTATAGACTGAGACAAAGGAAGAAATGAGGTAGTGAATTACATATATTTTGAAATGTAATTTAAAGGAGAATAGTATGCCAGACCATGTCTATTGTCTCAAAAAAATAGGAGGCAGCATCCTTTTCAGAGACAGAAGAAAAAGGCTATGTAGTCATGAAAACCCAGTAGAAATTAGGTAACATAAGCTCATAGAGAATTTATCTGCCACATTTATATGGTTTTAAGAAGTAGCATTCTGTAGCATCTAAATAGCAGCTAAGAAGGTGATGACTCAGGGTTGGAGAATGGTAAAGTGATATGACAAGGAGGCAAGGGGTTTGAACTAATTAACAAAAAAGCATTATAAAAAGAAAAAAAATGAGACCAGGGCTGAGATAAGATTCTAGAAGAATAGAGAAGGCTAAAAAATTAGAAGTTACCCTATAAATTTATAAAGAATATGTTTAGAATGAAGTTAGCAATGGTAATAATAGTCAAGTAATAGCAATTCATAGCATGAAGTGGCAAGATTTGGCTAGTGACAAAACTTGTGAAAATGAGGAGTTGTTTGTGGCCATATCAACTACTAACTTTAATCAAATATAATCTAGATATGTGACTGAAAAAAATAACTATTTTTGTAATATGCAAGTAGCTTATCTAATAATATTGTAATTCCATAGCTAATATATGTTTTCTATTTTTAAAATTAGAAGCAATATGATACACAAGTATATAAGCATTTATCTCAAACATCTTTTAAATGTATCTATAATTTTACTACAGATGTCAATGTACAGCTGTGTCTTTATCACTGAGACGTGAGAAGGAGAATAATGTAATACTGTGGCATTCTTGTTCTAGTGTTCTCTTGTCTGAAATTTTAAGATTATGTTCCCCTGGGATTTTATTCTATTTTTTAAAATTTCCATTTCTTGAATTTTGTTGCATATTTAGCATCACATTTCAATTAAAACTAAATTTAAAAATTAAGTTTCTACTACTGAGCTGCCTGGCTCAGTGCCCAAAAGAGAACCATACACTCTCATCTCTCCATTTTGTGAACACTTCAACAAATTAAATATAAATAGGAGGAAAAGTGCCATACAAATGAAAAGGAAGGGTTAGTCCATAAATTACCTTTTATGACCATTAATTCTTTTTTCTCTGAGAGAAAGCAGGAAATCAGCTGTATGCCTTTTCTACTATGCCAGATCCAAAGATTTGAAAATATGTTGAGGGCTTTCATTAACCACTTCTAGAAACATAAATATGTGGAATTATGAAGGTTATAAATATGATCATTTTAGATATGAAAGAAAGATTGATTCCTATGGAGATATGTGTTATTCTGAGACTTTTTAAACTATCCTCTTCCTCCTCCAAATACCTCTCCCTATTTTTCTTCTGTTCCACTTTCCAAAAGAGCAAGTAAGATTAGCTTCAAATCTGAGATCAGAAAATTCCATCTTTGAGGTGATAAAATCTTAGATGAATGAAAATATAGTAAATTGTCTGAAAGAAAGATAAGGAATCTATAGATAAGTGAGGGGAAAGTATTGGCCTTTATTATCACATGATGGGAAATAGTGGCAGTTGTTATGCCTAAAAGCATAAGAATGTAATAGTAACTCAAAGCAATATGATTTCTTCAAAAGTTGTGAATTTGTTTCTAAAAGTTCTGACAGTGAATTCTTTTGGTCCCTTGGTACCCAAAGGTTATTACAAGTGAAGAGGAGGAAATCATTAGTTAGGAAGCACAATGGATAGGGCACTGAACTTTTAGTAAAAAATATCAAGGTTCAAATCTGCCTCAGACACTAAGGATAGGAATATAGTAGAGATATAGTGCTATGTAGCTATTATCTATTAGGTCTAGTTTCCATGAAAGTACTTCTCTCTGGGGAGCCAATAAATCAACATTCTTTATTCCTTTCACACATTATTTCATTTAGTCTGATTATACTGCTATTTACTCAAGTATTCAGGAGAGGAGGAATACCTGAGGAAGTCATTTAACCTATTTCTGCTGCAGTTTCCTCCCTATAAAATGGGGTTAATAATAGCACATAACTCCCGGAGTTATGGTAAGGATCAACTAAGATGTTTATAAAACTTTTGGCAAAAGTAAAAAGGAAGTGGAAAACTACTCCACTATCTTTGCCCAGAATACTAGAAATGGGATCATGAAGATTCAGACATAGCTAAAATGATGAAGCTAAAAAACTGCTAACTATTATAATGCCAAATCTCCTTTTCAAAGAAATAAATATGAATGTTGAGTTCATTTGTCCCTATCTGTAGAAATAAATCAAAGGCCCACTTTTTTTCATCCTGCCATTATGGGGATAGTTTGAAATTCTGTTGATAAAAGGAGCAATAATAATCCAGGTACGTTTTGAGATGGAGCAATTCTAAAGAGATCAATCTTATTTTTGAGACTCAAAGCATAGGGAAGGGTAAATTTCAGGATTATCATATCAAGAGCATAACTTTTAGAGGTGGTCTTGAAATTAATATCATTCCTTTTTCTTACCTTGGGATTTAAAGGAGCAAATATCAATTTTGAGGAAAGTTCTTATAAGTCAAATATTGGAACATTTGGAACATTAATTACAGAATTGCTCCTGATCCAAACTTAAGAAATTATAGTACCATTCTGGGTCCTCTGAATGCAACTTAGATTTGTTGGTTATAGATGGTAGATGTGAACAAACAGGTTTATTGATGAATGAATGATAATTTCTCTAGACAAATGTCGCTGAGAGTTCCAGAAACAACCATTCCAGGGTCAATTTAATTTATCTAAATACAATAAATCATCATGAAAAACTATATCTCTAAGTTCATATTCTATATAAAGAAGATAGAATAGAAACTATAAATCTGAAGAAAAAGGAATTGTTCTACAAATCAATCATAATATATTATTAAAGCAAATATTTGACAAAATATGACTTTTTTGAAGTTAAATGATAACTTGGCTTGTATTGAGCATGTGATATTTTAGTCATATTTTCATTGAATTCAACATTTTCAAGACATTTAAGAGGAGTTGCATAGTGCAAGGTTCAAAAGAAAGTGAAGAATAGGGCTATAGTGTTATGTAGCTATCATCTATTAGGCCTAGTTTCCATAAAAGCACTTCTTCTTAGGGATCCAATCAATCAACATTCTTTATTCCTTTCACACATTGTTTCATTTAGTCTGATTATGCTGCTATTTACTCAAGTATTCAGGAGAGGAAGAAGAATGCTTGATATCTCTATTTACAAATAGTAATATCCATACCTATTAAAATCAGTGTAGTTACCACAAAAATTCATAGACACCACATACTCAGAATTGAAAAGAAATCAGCATAGGGGTTTATTAATTCTTTTCCTCTTTTATCCTCAAATTTCTTATGAAAGACACAGCACTTTGAAGCCCTGGAACATAACTGACAATTTTTTAGATCTCTTTTTGTATTATGAAAGACAGGGGTGGGTAGGTGGGGGGGATGCGTATAAAAAAGGGATAGTTTAGTGACAAGGGTTAGATTACTAGTTACTAATAATTGGTCTGTACCAAAATTTCTGACTTTTATCTGTTGTTGTTTTTACACAACATTTGTTTATCTAACAAATTTCTTAAGTTTTCTTGATATGTGACATGGTACAAGGCTGTTATAATATTCTATTATTATTGTGAATTCCTATAATTCTAGACCAATTTTGCTTCTCAATATATCTCTCTGTTTATCAGAGTTCATAACCTCCTAAGATATTCTGGCACACTAGAAGTAAAAACAAAATCCCTAAACCACCTCCTCCATTTTTGCAATATCTCTTATGTATATATACTTTTTAAGATCTATAATATTTATATGTCTTCTTGAAGCAATACCAATTTTTAAAAACAAAAAAGCAAACAATAAAAAATATGTGTATGCTATGAAATATCACTCTCAATTGACCAAGAACTAACTAAAAGTTGGGTAGTATAATGCACTTTTATTTAGTCAAGGTCAGAATTTCAGTTTGTTTTAAGAGGACTCATCTATCCCCACTGCTTCACAAAATTAAGCCAAATGAAAGTTATTTAGAGAACTGCATTGTGCATAAAATATAGCATAAGTGGCAAAAATAAGAAATTTTCCTACTTCCTGAATTATAAGCTATATGTCCTTTGGCCAATCAGGTATCCTGTGTGAACCTCAATTTCATTATGAAATTTTCCGTCTTAATATCAAACTGAAATCATCCAAACAATCAACTAGGTAATTTTTTTGTGTGTGTGTGTGTGTGTGTGTATGTTTTCTACCACATAGACTCCTGGAAACAAAGGAGTAATTAGCCTCTTTGATGATGGAGAAAGAGGATGCCAGCCAAAAAGGAAAAAGAAAGAGTAGTGAAATTAGGGGTATATCAAATCTTTTTTTTTAATTTCATTTATTCATTTTATTTTTATAAAGTTTTTTGCAAAACATATGCATAATTTTCAAAATTCACCTTTGCAAAAACTGTTTCATTTTTTTTTTCTCCCTTCTTTCCCCTACCTCTTTCCCTAGAAGGCAAATAATCCAATATATGTTAAACATGGTACATTGAATCTCACCAAAAGGAAAGTCAACTTTTACTTTATTTAGAGACAGCACATAAAAAAATACAAAATGAATTTATTAATTACTTATTATTAAATAAGTACTGTAATAAAGATACAAATAAAAACAATCAATGTAATATGCTCCCTGCCCTCAAGTATTCTAATGGGAGAAGGCACCATATAAAGGATAATTTTAAAGAAATATGGAATTTTGATTCCTGATAAGATCTAAGCTTATCTATCAGAGCCATGGGATCCAGGGATAAACCCAAAATCATGACTGGGGACAAATAAAAGTGGTGAACAGAGTATAGACAGTCTTGTCAAGGTGGAGAAAAAACACAGAATTAAGACTCAAGTTACCTAGGTTCTCATTGTTCCCCCATCACATAGTATCTAGGCATAATGGAAAGAAAACATTTAGAAGGCTAAAGACCTACCTAGATTTAATTCCTACATCTAATGTTCCTGGAGAGCAGGGACTATCTTTTGCCTTCCTTTTTAATCTCAGAACTTAAGCCAGTGCTTAATATATATTTAATAAATGTTAATTGATTAACTGATATTGATATTAAGGGGAAAAACATTTCCTTATAATTTAAAAACAAATGATAAATGGGAAGAAAATAATTCATTAAGATATTAGGTGAAGTGAAGAAAAAATATATATTTATAGTCTGACTATGGAGTTTCAAATCTTGGCTCTCGTCTATGATTTGGGGTAAATTTTTGAAGCTTTCTGAGTCTCAGTTTTCTTCCATATGAAATGAAGATTTTGGACAAGATCCAAAGATTTTAAATGGATCTTAATACTTTCTGTGTCATGGACCACTTTGACAATCTGGTGACAACTATGGACCACTTCTTAAAATAACGTTTGTGGCCTATATAAATAAAAGAAATGCTAGATTTCAGTAATAGGTAAGTGAAGATAAAGTTGCAATTTTTTTCTCATTTAACTTCACACAACTTAAAATCTATACATGGGTCCATAAAATACAAGTTTAGCCCAGTGAATTGACCCTCATCCTTCAGGTTTCATCTTTTAGCACTAAATCTAAGAATCTTAAGTCAACCAAGCAAAAGAGGTCAGCATTTCAATGTGAAGGAAATTTTTCTCACCACAGACTAAGCAAAAAATAATTCAGTAACCACAAACTAATTTTTGCTTTTGTGCCCCATTTATTTGTTTTAATAAAGTCAACAATAAAAGTTTTAATATGAATAATGTCTCTCCTTCAGGTTTTTTTTTCTTCTTGTGAAATAAAAATAACTTTACTGGGAACAGGACAATTTTCCCATTTTTAATTACTCCTAATTTTTTCACTGTGGAAAGAAACAAGCTTTGCTCTCATTTCTAGTCTGTTTTCTATTACAACACTTGGCTTTCTGAAATGTGCCCTGTAAGGCATAATTTTCAGAAAGGCAACACTGTAACATGATCAAAATCAAATAACAGGAAAAGGATGCATGGGAAAAATCAAAATGTATAATTTTTGAATTGCTCATAGACTTGGGACGCATATCCTAAGATACTGCATAGAATTTCAATGACATATAGATTTCTGTGGCAAGAATAGCTGAATTTTCCTCCCATCATTCCAGGAACAAAATAGTATAATCATTTCATATTTTTACATTCCCTGATGGAATGGTTTAATCAAGTCACTGGGTCATAGATTTTAAACTGGAAGGGTCCTCAGAAGGCTTGAAGTATATCTCCCTTATTTTGCATGTAATGGAAATAAAGCTCACAAAGTTGACAACATTTACTAACACAGGTAGTAACTTGTTGAGCCAGAATTTGAACTCAATGTTTCACTGTTATGGGGATAAGAAAATTATCATCATTATGTCTAAGTTATAGATGAGAAGGCAAAGGTCTGGATGTGAAATTACTCAACGGTACCATTGAATTGGAATATATGTCTATTTAACTTTCATTATTTACTGAAACTTTCTTGATTTATAAAGAAATGTAAAAGACTTACCAAAGGTCACACAGCTAATTAAGTATCAGAAGTAGATTTTAAAACGGCTTTTCTAATTCTAGTATCATTGAAACATGATGCTAAGTGGCAGTGTTGAGATTTAAACTAAAGGTGCTGCTGACTCCAGATCTAATACTTTCTACTCTAATAAACTGCTACTAAAGGTTAGGGCAGGAACTATGGCTTGTATTTCTCTTAAAATCTCACAGCGCCTACTAATGGCAGGTACTCTGCTAAATTGCTGTTGTAGGTCCTTTGTTTTCAAAAAAAAAATAATGACATCAGATCTTGTGACTTGTAAACAAATTGGTTTTAAGTGAGGGAAGACTGTTCAAAGTCACAAATCTCAATCTCTGGGCCCAGTAGCAAGATAGATTAGGAGGACTAAAAGTGGCTCCAGATACAATGGGAGACATTGGCCTTTTTAAATTAAGGCCTTTCTTATATTCAGTTTGACTGAGGCAATGCCCATTCAGTGATTAAGGCTAGGTAATAGATGATTCAAAAACTGTCCTATTTGACCAAATCAAAAAAAAAAAAAAAAATCCAGGATGGGAGGACTCTCAGGGTTTTTGGCCCAAACTGAAACAATTGCTATTTATGTTCACGCTTGGAAAGTTTTAAAGATGTGTAAATCTGTAACTGTATTCAAATTTTTTTCTTAAGTTTAAGAAAGAAAAATCAATTTTTGGAAAAATTGTGTAAAAGCAATCCATCAGTTTCAGAAGCATAGATAGAAAAAAAAAATCGATTACTTCCATTCATAGGGTTGGTCAAATTGCCAGAGTTCCAAATGCTAAAAAAGAAAGGATTCTCTATCCTTAACACATATTTATAGCTAATCCCTTCATATGAAAAATGTTTTAATATATAGGAAATGGAATATTATTGGGTTTCTGGATCATTTTAAGAAAAATCACCACCAAAAATACCCATTTTATTACTATCAGTAACAAAGAGGAGACAGAACAAAAAGTTTTTGAAGATGTTTATCATTTGGTCATTCTAAAAAATTCTTTCTGCCTCTCTTCCCATTTTAACAATTATTGTGTCCCATATTCATGAAATAATTATTTTTTTATTCCATTTTGGCTACCAGGAAAAGAATATATTTGAGTTTTCATCTCATACTACAGCTGTGAAAAATTAGCTTTGGTGTCTAAGACCAAAAGATAGGCTTTTTGGTGGGAAAAGAAAGTCCAAATAGCTCTGAAAATGAGCTTTTCACATTTCAAAAAACAAATTGGGAGGGTCTGGTTTGTAGAACAAGATGCCTTATATAAGACAATGCTAAACTCATATATATTACCCAGGCAGAGAGAAATTCTCCCAAAGACCAGGATAATCTAAAAGCAGTTACTGAGTAACTAAGAGAGTGTATAAAAATATCTTACTTTCCAGCCCCCAAAATATATATTTGATTCCTAATTCAGAAGTAAATGCCTGTGTCTCTCATCATTTCTGGTTCAAAAAAGTTATAATCAAGCAGATTACTTGGTTCACATCCTTTCTGTCCTCATCAATGGAAAAACGGAGTCTATGCAAAATCTAGAAACTGCCTATCAGCCTTGGAAATAAGCCACAAACTTTTGTCCCCAAGCCTAGGAAAATAAACCAAATTTATGAAATCATCCATTACCTTTAGCATCTTCAAGGGGTCCTTAAACTATGGCCTGCAGGCCAAATGCAGCAGCTGAGGACGTTTATCCCCCTCACCCAGGGCTATGAAGTTTCTTCATTCAAAGGTCCACAAAACAAAGTTTTTGTTTTTACTATAATCCAGCCTGTCCTCCAGTCTGAGGGACAGTGAACTGGCCCCCTATTTAAAAAGTTTGAGGACCCCTGTTAGAGTTTACTGTTAGAACAAGCAATTCAAAGGAAAAAATTCTCCTCCAACCACTTATTGGGCAAAATATTTGAAGGTATCCATAATTTTGTATCCCATCCATGAATGTAAATTACCCACTGTTAGCTCTTCTTCTGTCTTCTTGTTCATATATTCCTAGAAATCTGCCACTAGGGAATATCAAAATCACTGGAGGTCTTCCTTTGAACTTTTAAAATATTTAATGCCTGATCGTGTAGCACTTAAGCTAACTATCTATTACTCCTTACAGTTAGTCAATGCTCAATCCACTTCCTTTGCTAATCATACATATCCTCTAAATCTTTCTTGTCTCTTGTCTTGTGTTCACAAGTTAGAATTGGTAATGTGCTCTGCCTTATTTGTGTCATACATACTGTATACTTGCATTATCTTTTAGTGAGCTACAATTTTAATTCTTCTGAGATTTTAAAAAATGAATGTATTAGCATGATAGAAACCAAAAATGAAATTTTTTAATTCCTTCAAATGTTTTCATGTATGCATATGCATGCACATATTTCTGTGTGTGCATGATAAATGTATATTTTTTCTTTTTTTAATAATAGCTTTTTATTTTTTTAAATATAAGCTAGTTAGTTAGTGTTCATCCTTGCAAAACCTTGTTTCCCAAATTTTTCTCCCTCCCTCCCTTCCCACCTTCTCCCTCTCCTTGACAATAAGTAATCCAATATAGATTAAATATGTGCACATGTTCTAAACATATTTTCACATTTATCACCATACATGATATATTTATGTCAACAATTTTTCTAATCTTACTCCCACACAGGTACTATATTTTGATTCAATGAGATCCTGTCAAAATATCTTAGCTCAATAAGAGAACTCGCCATGTTTTTGTTGATGCATTTTTATGGGCATCTGCCCATTGTTTGTCACAGATGGGATAGGACATGAGCTATGATTAATTATTATAAGTAACTCCAGAAGAAGAAAGTCCTCTACCAATGAAATGCTCTACCTTCTCTACAATCAGGGAACCATAAGGTTAAGAAACTTACCAGAGCCCAATATTCAGGATCTCTCCAAAACAGAAATTGTACATAGAGCTTCATGATACCACATGTCACTCAACTATACCACAATCCCTATCTTTTCAGAGATCCTGTAACAAATATATTCTGGCAGTGCAATGTAGATGCAGTAGGTACCAGACTGAACAAACACAAGATAGTACGAATACCCTCTACAAATTTAACAGATGCTTTGTCTTTTGTATTTCTCATGTAATTAAATGCCTATAAACATTATAGTCACTTATTTAAAACAGATTCTTAAAATACTAAAGACTACTGAGTCCTGAATCTGAGTATTAAATCCATGATTCTATTAATAAGCATTTATTAAGCACATAATATATAACATGTCCTTTGCTAGATACTAGGAATGCAAAAAGAAATGAAAAAAAAATTCTCATCAAGTTTCTATTTTGTTGAGAAAAGCAACATGAGGACATAGAAATATATATCACATATGAATTATCTCAAACTTTTTGAGATAATTAATAACTTTAGTGAAATTAAAGGTTATAAAAATCAAGTTTTTCTATGAAGTAGTAACAAAATAATGACAAATCCTCAGCAGAGAAGTATTACAGTAACAGTGGTGAAAAATATTTCAATTGCTCTTTGCTTCAATTTCCTCATTTGTAAATTGAGATGATAATCTTCCCAGGACTATTGTGCAGATAAAAATGAAATATTTATAAAGTATTTTCCAAACCTTTAAACATTATACAAATACCATTGCTGCTGCCACCATGCTGCTGCTACATCACAAGAAATGTTAGAATTAGGTTACAAAATGATTTAAATGCCAAATAAATGAATTTGTCTTTTCCCAGAGACAATAAAGGTACACCTGAAATCACTGTGAAAATAAATGATGTGGTCAGATGGTAAAGAGGTAAATTTAAAAAAGGAAAAAAAAAAAAACTTGAGGCATGGAGTTGCAATAGCCAGGGCAAGAGATGATATGAACCTAAATTAAGCTAAATAGTTCTAGTTTCGCTATTTGTTCACTGTATAAAATTGTTTCATTTTCATCTTTGTAACCTATAAAATGAAGAGGCTAGAAAAGATTGATTCTACCTCTAAGATTCTCTGGAAAGAATTAACATTTACATAGCAAAAGAGTAATTAGTTTTTTATTCATGTCAAATTCCACTGTACCATGGTCAATAATCCAAATCATTCATGCACACATATGTGGGCGCACACACACACAGAGGTTCATTTCCTTTTTGCAATGCTCTATTGCCTGGGTTATAGCCTTTAGATTATATAACTTCCCATTTATCCAACCATTTTGTAAATAGTAGAATAGAAATCGTATTTGATCCATAAATGATTGATGGAAAAGTTACAGTAATGGGTTAATCAGAGAAAAACAATGAAAACATTGTTAGAAGTGACAGCTCATCCCAGTGCTCTATAACACAGGGGCTCCATCACCTGGTATGCCCTGACATAATCATAGGCAATGCTTCATTTGCCTTTTTACATCACATTGATGAAAGCTGTCATAATATGCCTTTTTAGGCACTGAAAGATATATGATTTATCAAAGTGCCATCTTGTTGATGAACTGAAAACAAATCTAGACTCACCACCAGCCAAAGTATTTTGCATAAAAATGTTTTCTAATATCCTATAAAATTAATCAATTAGACAGTTTTTCTCACAAAAGGAGAAAAAAAGCATACATTGAGTTAACCAAATTATTTTTTGCGTTTAATAATATCCATAATAAGATGCTATCTTATATTTCTCCCCCCCCCTTTATTTTAACTGGTTACATCTTGTTTTCTAAATATGATGGCAAGGAACTCAAGGGCATGAAAAATTTTAAAAAGATAGGGTATTGAAGTGAAATTAAGTGAAATGTTTGAGGGATATATTTTACATCTTTTGCCACTGATTAAAAAAACAAAACAAAACAAAACAAACAAAACAAACAAACAAACAAAAAAAACTTGGCAAAGTCACAGATAGATGGCAGTTCCTCAGAACCAATAATATGGGGAAGTTAGTGGACTTAATGTCCATATATCACAATCAGTTAATGCATTCTTATGCTTCATTAAGGGATGCAAACTAGTCTTTATAATAAGTCATGATCAAAGCAAAAAAGTAGGGTTGAACTATCAGACTTTAGAATAGAGTAGCAAAGAAGGCTCTTTTCCTGACTTTCCTATAAGCATTTTTGGATGCTTGGATTTTTTTTTTTTTGGTCTCATTTTTACTGGATTGTATTTTTTAAAGGATGAGTTCTCACACTTTCTTTTAGATCTCATATGTTCCCTGCATCTTCTGTACACTTTGGGGCCTCATGTGCCATCTATTCTTGTGAAGAAGATATAAAAATGTCAAACATATGGGTGTTAGCACTTGATGTTCAATGATAGTCGTCAAATGATGGGCCACCAGGAGCATATTTTTCCCCAAGAGCCAAATTGTATTTTTTCTCTCAATGTTGCAGTCAGCTTCACATTTATGTACAGTTAGAGGTATATGTGCAGCACTTAACTGCAAATATAAGTTACAGAAACATAACATATCATATTTTGTTTGTCATAAACCAAGCAGTAAGCCTGGTTAATTACTGCTGAGACTCTGCTTCTGTCAAAGCTGTCTTCTAATTTTTGAGCTGTATCAAAAGCACTCTGAAGTAATTTTTATTAATCCTAGTAAAATTAAAGGAACCCCCAAAGTATACCAACCTATTTTTAAAAATCTCTGAGAAATGTTATTGCCAAGTAGCAACAACAAAATATTTATTTCACAGAACTCATAGACACAAACATTTTCTTAAACATTTATGTGCATTTTTTTTTGAATAAACATACTCCCAGAACCATATGGAAGTTTACACTCTTTTAAGAAAAGCTTGAGCAATGCAACTAATGCCTGGATGGCCAAGATTTTTTTTTGTTTGTTTTTAAAACTACTTCAGCTTTTAACATGGACTTCATCATGGGATCAATATAATAAGAAAATAAAACTGCAACAAATAGTAAGCAAACATTAAAGTATAGTAATAGGATAGTGACTTGTTCTGAGATTACTTCTACCTGAACCATTGAATATAAGAGGAAAATAATGACAATAACAATAGTGATGAGAGGGATATACATAAGGAATAGACCTTTGGTTTTATGAGTACTATATGGGGAACCCCATGGATAAGAAAATTTCCTCTAACAGTGCAAATTAATCAACAAGTTTTGTATCTTTTTTTGGTTTTTTTCTTCAGTCACTTAAGTTGTGTCAACTCTTCATGGTTTGATTTTTTTGTTTGTTTGTTTTTTGGGGAGGGGCAGATATTGGACTAGTTTACATTTCCTACACTAACTCATTTTACATATTTGGAAACTGAGGTGAACAGGATGCAGTGATTTGCCCAGAAACACACAGTGTCAGAGGCCAGATTTGTCAGGAATTCCTGACTCTAGGACCAGCTCTCTACCTAGTGCAATACAATATTTATTAAGCATCCAAAATGTTTTAAACATTGGACATAAAGTATAAGGAAAGACACAATCTCTTCTTGCAAAGAGGTTATATTTTAATGGAGGAAACAAGAAGTACATTATATTCATGTTGTAGACATTTTTATAAATTGTATTTATATTTGTATTTATTTATATATTGTATTATATATATATATATATACACACACTGTATATAATCAATACAAATGTATACAAAATAGTTACATACAACCAATTTAAAGGAGAAGACAAAAATTGGGAGGATCACTTAATATTTCATGAAGAAGATGATTCTTGAACTGTGTCTTTAAGGAAAAGAAGGACTTGATGAGGTGGAATAAAGACTGAGTACATTTCAAGAATATAGGAGCAGGTAGTGTCTGGGCATGGAGAGAGATGGAAGTTAGGTTGAATATGATGGGGGGAAATGGAAGGCCAGAGTATGTATTTGGGGAGAAGAAAAGAGAGGGGCAATTTTTCCATTAAAGCTGGACAGATGAATTGTTTAGGGTTTTTTAAACTAAATAGAGGTGTTTTCTTTTTAGCTTAGAGCCAAGAAGAAGGTCCTGGAAATTATTGAGTAGGGGAGTTGCACGGTCCTTTGGCAGCATTATACAAGGAATCTGGGGGCGTGAATTCAAATATTGCTGTAGATATTGTGTGATTCTGAGAAAATAACTCAGACATTGTTTGTCTCAGTTTATCCGTCCATAAAATGTGCAATGATAGCAATTATCTCTTAGAGTTGTTAAAGATAAAATGAGATACTTGTAAAGTGTTTTACAAACCTGGAAGATATATAAAAATACTAGCTGTTATTATTATCATTATTACATTTGTGTTTAAACAAAATTACTCAAACAGTGGGTAACATGGACTATGCTGGTAAGAGACTTGGGACAAGAAGAGTGTTAAAAATAATCTAGGTGAGCAGTAATGAACATATGGGTTCAAATGATTGCTTTGTGTTTAGAGAGGGGAAAATAGAATTCTTCATATGCAGGTTATAATGTTGAGAGCTGCCTGGAGCACTGAAGTGTTAACTGAGTTGCACAAGATCACTCAGGAAATAATCTGTCAAAGACAGAACCTGAATCTAATTCTTCTTGAAAGGCAACAGGTGAGACAATGAACACAGAGCAGGAGTCAGGGGGAACCTAAGTTAAATTATAGCATCAGATACAGATTGACTATATGATCACAGATAGCTCACTTGGCTTCAATTTGACTCAGTTTCTTCAATTGTAAAAATGTGGATAATAATAGCAGGCATCTCTCAGAGTTGTTTCACGGATTAAATGAGATATTTGTAAAGTACCTGGGACATGGTAGGCTCTATAAAAATGCTTCTCTCCTTCCTTCCTTTCTTCTTTCATTTCTCCTTTCCTTCCTTCCATAGTCCAAAGAAGGTCTTTTTTACATTATGCTACATCACATCATCATCAACAACATTTATATAACATTTTTAAGTTTGCAAAGTTATTTGCATGTATTTAATTCTCAAATAATACTGTAAAATAAGTTAATATCCTCATTGTATGGATAAGGAAAGTAAGTCTTAGAGAAGTTTTGTGTTTTCTCTAAGGTCACTCATCCATCCATAAGGTTCTTCATCCATCAAGGTCCAGATCATATTAAATCTTCTTCACCAAGTTTGATTTATCATATTGGGTTTAATCTCTAACTCATCTGGTATTTTGTACTTCATTACACAATGATCATTCTAATTATAGTAGGGGCATGTTTCATCACCTTCTTGAAAGCAGGGACCATGCCATATTTATCTTTATACATACACAGAACAGAATCTAGTACCTTGTGCATGGCTAGAGTTTTAACATTTGTTTTTTGAATGAATGAATAAACGAGGGAAAGAAAAAACAAATAAACAAACAATATGGTACAGAACAATCAGAAATGACTTATCATTACTTGACTCCTAGGTATTAGTATATGATGAAACTAAGAGAAAACGAAATTAGTCAACATTGGGGCAGCTAGAAGTGCAGTGGATAGAGCACTAACCCTGAATTCAGGAGGACCTGAGTTCAAATCTGGTCTCAGACACTTAATGCTTCTTAGCTGTGTATGACCTTGGGAAAGTCATTTAGCCCCAATTGCCTTAGCCAAAAAAAAAAAAAAAAAGTCATTATTAACTCTGACCATTAACAGTTAAACAGTTTTCACTTATTTATATATAGTACAAATAAAAACCATAAATTTGTTCTTTTAGCCACGTATCATTCTCATAAATGCCTTCTTTGAATTTAAAGGACAATATTTAAAGGATAATGATTTATAAGATTGAATCGAAATAAGAAATCAAAGGCTTCCCCGTTACAAAACATATATATATATATATATACCATACATACTATAGAGGATACGGAAGAGGCTATTAGTGTCATGATGACACACCCTAGAAAAGCAATTATTTAGTGGACATGAATATTGCTAGATTCTATGATTATCACACTTTATAGATGAGGAAACTGAGGCTGAAAGAAGTTAAATCACTCATTCAGGGTCACCTGGGTAATAAGTAGGTGAGGTGGTATTCCTCACTTCCAGTATCTCTCTCTGTGTACTAGACCATTTGTATGCTAACAAAACCTTCCCTCTGCATGTCATGGTGCTAGGCTTCATCAAAGCTGACACTGTTATTGGTAAAATATACAAACATATAAATAGGCCAGACAACTGACATAGAGACAGCACCATGATTAATGGACTTGCTTTTCTTATGTGTATATATGTGTGTGTATCTATCTATCTATGTACATATATACATGTGTGCATATATAAAGATATATACACACATGTATTTATGACAATATGGTACACAAATACTGAAATGCATATCCTAAGCATTAGACTAAAGATTAGACTTGTTATTTCATTGATTATAAGAAATTTCCACTTCAGAAAGGTTCCTATGCGAATATAAGTAGAAATCTTATTATAGTTTTAGAGAGTTTCCCAGAGAAGTGAAAGGTTAAGGTACTTGTCTACTCTTACAGTCAGCATGTGTCAGTGGTAGAAATCACATCCAAGCATTCCTGGTTCCTAGACTAGATCTCTTTCCACTATACCATATTGATTTCTATGCTAAGTTTTAGAATAATATTTTCACTTGTTTAGAAAAAAGATGAGTTAGATTTCAAAGGCATCCAAACTTAAGCAGAATAATTACATTTTGGGAGGAAAGTGGGAAGGGAGAGAAAGGAGGGAAAAGAAGACATGTTGTAAGTGCAAAGAAAAAGACCAAATCTTTAGCCAGGTCTTTAATCAAATTAAAATGAGTTGTAATTTCTCTAATTCAAATCAAATTTGCTAAGTACTAATAATCATGATTAATAGTTGAAAGAGAGTTCTTCATAGTTTGCCAATCTCTTTACAAATGCCTTCAGCAGATATCTAGTGCAAGTATATGGAGAACTATGTTAGACTCTGGGGCCTTATGCATATTCTGCATTATTAAATTATGCATGTAAGACTAATTCCCTTTGAGTTATCTTTCACTGATTTGATGTTGACAAGAGGCCCAGTTGAACTTTCAGTATCACTCTAAAGTGATAGATTTTGCAAGCGGTGCAGTCACAGCCTTAGCATGATAGGAATAATTTTAAGATGTGATGAAATGATTTTCTTATGTTTCCTAATGGCAATATTGCTTATGTGGAGTGCCAAATTACCATTAAGGGATATATTCAATCACTTCAATAAATCTTAAAATGATTTTCAGATATCATTTAATGTCTTTCAGTTGACATAACAAATGAACCATTTCAAATGTCATTGAAAGCTCTTTAGTACATGTCAGTAAACTATTTTGGAACTGATACAAAATGTGACAAATGGCTGTAAATCATTTTAAGACATCCTTGTCCCACTACAGCCATTACAAAGTATGATGTGATGCTTTGTAAATCATTGTAGATTACATATCAACTCACATTTTTGTCACTGAGCAAAAGTAACAGAAATGCAAATCTGTCATTATAAGAAATTCTCCTATTGCTACAGATTATTTAATAGTTTTTAATGTTTAAGCAGTTTATGAATCTGGGATAATAGAACTAGAGATACTTTTTTAATATTCATTTAAGCCTGAATGATAGTGTTCTAGATAAGACTCAACTTCGGGTCAAGAAGACACAAGTTCAAGCCCAGCCTTTTATCTAGAATACCACTTATCATCATTAAATGAAGGGAGAAAGTATTTCTGGAGCTGTCATCAAAAATCCATGCTTCAAATACTAACTACTGAAACTCTAGGCAAGGCATTTGATTTCTCTTGACCTTAATTTCCTTATCTGTGAAATAACAACATTAATAATAATAGTGCCTGATTCACAAGGCTTTTGTTAGAATTAAAAACTGTAATATATCTAAAGTATTTCAAAAATCTTAATGTTCTACATAAATATTAACTATCATTTTTTCTCAGGTGATTGTCTAGGACACAATGTTATTACTTTATTAATTTTTATGAGACTGTATGTGTGTGAGAGAGAGAGAGACAGAAACAGAGACAGAGACAGAGACAGAGATTGTGTCTCCCTGTCTCACTAAGCTTTAAGCACAGTAGGCACTCACAGGCCTAAAGCCAATTTTCATCAGCTGGGAAGCTTTAACCTGCTCCATTTTTCTCACTGAGGCTTTTCCCCTCTCCTTAAATGGCCTTGTAGCACTCTACTTCCTGAAGTTTACTATATCAGTATTTGACTTTAGAAGGATACCTATTTGACTTTAATTCTCTGTGGCTAAGAATTCTCAAACTCAATTGATTCACTAGCTTCAACTTTGTAGATGTGACTACTGTAGTTATAAGCCACCATGTCCAGTCATTGCAACCCTGCTGTATGGATGGATTGACCTTAGAATGAGAAGGGGACAAATACCATTAGGGGTATCTCTTTATAAATGAAATAACAAAAGCCTCAAAAATCAGTTGCTATAACTGTTAATATTGATATAATATTCACTCCCTTCTAAGGGAATATAATATTCACTCCCTTCTAACTCTAACTAAGTTAACTTAACTCTCACCAATTTGTTCTTGACAAGAGGCCTGGTTAAACTTCCAGTATCCTCCTAAAGTGATAGATTTTTACAAGCAATGTAATTACAACTTTGGTATGATAGGGGAAATTTTCAGATATGGTGAAACAATTTCATTACATTCTTATTTTTTACATGTGTCAAGGCATTCGGTTGAATGAAAAATTGTTTTCTAGATTTGTTTACCTAGTTCATATGCATATCAGTCATTATGCTTAGGTGGAGTTAAATATTTTTTAAAAGAAAAACATACATGAATATCACTATCCAAACTCAAATTGTGATCCATGAAACCTTCACAGTGTCATGATTCCAGGGACCTAATAAGAAAAGGGCTCCTCTGAGGATGGTTCATTAGTCATTAAAAATTAACTGCCTTTAGGCAGTTAAGTTTCCTCTCAAACAAAATGCTTTTCAGTGACGGGTATACTAAATTCTGTTATTGATGACAGACCAGCATTCTGAGACCCATGTTGTAATGATCTCTTGTGATTATTAATTATGCCATTATGAAACATTCACTCTTTTTAGAAAAAAAAATTACTATGATTAACGTCCAAATTTCCATAAATGATTTGCATCAATGATTTTCATTTAAAGCACTCTTAATGCACAATTCTGACTCAGAAAATATAATAGAAGGTGGTACTTAGTTCAGCAGCTTTTTAGAATAATGTGGTTGACATGAATGAATTATGTATGGGACTGAGGGGGGTAGCTGGAAGCAATGTATTGTAAGGGAAGTGAATCTAAATAAAGTCACTTTCTAAGTTCCAGATCTGTTTCAAAGACTTGCAAATCAACTTAAAGACTTTTTACACCTCAGTTTTCTCACCTATAAAATGAGGATAATAATAACTAATTAATTAGCTTACCATGAAGATCAAAAGTGATCATAATGCACAAATCATGCTCTATACAAATGTAAAATAACACTTATTTTCTTTAACAAAATAAATGCTGATTAAATGAGTGAAAACATATGCAAATATGGATTGTTTTAACTACGCTAATAATGGATCTCTTTGGTCCAGTTTCATAATGCTGTGAAACTCCAGGAATCTGAAGAGTAACTATAGCTTTCTTTTCTTTCTTTCATTAAGTACTCTGAATAGTACAGGGTAGATGAATAAAGCACACCATGCTTAGAAGCCTACCTATCCTAGGGGACCACTTGCCTAACTGGACACATTTTTTTTTTTTTCCTGAGGACTGATTTCATTGCCTAGAGAAGTAAATATATTTTAAACCTGCACTTGGCAACTCCTTGCTTAACACAGCTGCAGGCAGATTACAAAGTTCATTGGGTTGTGAAATAAAGAAGGCAGGAAAACCAAGATTCATTATAGGAATACAGTCCATAGCAGCTACCAAGCTACCCACAGTCTTCTTAACGCTCCTCTACTGACCCTCTCTAACCTCTTCTATCAAATGCCTTCCTAGCCCTGAGACCATGAAGGAGGTTGATTGTTCTACAAGGGCTTCAGGGAGAGGTCTGTTAATACTAAGCTGGCCTTACTTGGCCTTAGACACCTATACTGCTGCTCTCCAGGGCCCCCTCCAAGCTGTTTGGATTTTCCAAACCTGCATTCAAAAAGTACCTGTCAAAAAGCCTGCACTTATTTCAGAGAAACCACAGGTGGTCTTCCCTATCAGAATCAGAAAAGGCTACAGCTCTGAATCATGGTTTCATAAGTCCCCAGCTTTAATTTCCTAATGGGGCTCCCACTGTGATGAACACTATTAGAGTGACTCCTTCTGTGAAGTGGAAAAACCATAGGTTTTTCAGACATCACTGAAAGGAACTGTTAAAATAATCCAAGAGAGGAGGAACACTGAAAAGGACCCTCTATTTATGCAAAATACTTCAAACAATAATCTAGTGCTTTCATATCAGAAGGTCCCCTAATTTTAAGCAATGGTTTAAAAAAATCTGTCTATTTCTGAAAAATCTGTATTCTAGGCAAGTATTTCCCTGAAGACTACTTTCCCCTGGGTACATACTGTCAAGACTAACCCCTTGAATTAGAGGGAAGCAATAAACTGGGAAAACATTTTTACAGTCAAAGGTTCTGATAAAGGCCTCATTTCCAAAATATATAGAGAATTGATCCTAATTTATAAGAAATCAAGCCATTCTCCAACTGATAAATGGTCAAAGGATATAAACAGACAAATCTCAGATGAAGAAATTGAAACTATTTCTAGCCATATGAAAAGATGATCCAAGTCATTATTAATTAGAGAAATGCAAATTAAGACAACTCTGAGATACTATTACACACCTGTCAGATTGGCTAGAATGACAGGGAAAGATAGTACGGAATGTTGGAGGGAAAGATAATGATGAATGTTGGAAGGGATGTGGGAAAACTGGGACACTGATACATTGGAATTGTGAATATATCCAGCCATTTTGGAGAGTGATTTGGAACTATGCTCAAAAAGTTATCAAACTGTGCATACCCTTTGATCCAGAAGTGTTTCTACTGGCTTATATCCCAAAGAGATACTAAAGAAGGGAAAAGGACCTGTATGTGCAAGAATGATTATGGCAGCCAGAAACTGGAAACGTGAGTAGACGCCCCTCAATTGGAGAATAGCTGAATAAATTGTTATATGAATATTATGGAATATTATTGTTCTGTAAGAAATGACCAGCAGATGATTCCAGAAAGGCCTGGAGAGATTTATATGAACTGATGCTGAGTGAAAGGAGCAGGACCAGGAGATCATTATATACTTCAACAACAATACTACATGATGATCAATTCTGATGGATATGGCTCTCTTCAACAATGAGATGAACCAAATCAATTCCAATTGTGCAATAATGAATAGAACCAGCTACACCCAGTGAAAGAACTCTGGGAAATGAGTGTGAACCACAACATAGCATTTCCAATCCCTCTGTTTTCGTCCACTTACATTTTTGATTTCCATCACAGTTTAATTGTACATTATTTCAAAGTCCAATTCTTCTTGTGCAGCAAAATGACTGTATGGATGTTTATACATATATTGTATTTAACATATACTTTAACATATTAAACATGTATTGGTCTACCTGCTATCTGGGAAAGGGAGTGGGGGAAAAGAGGGGGAAAATTGGAACAAAAGGTTTTGCAATGGTCAATTGTTGGAATCTTTACAAACTGCTAACTCATTAGAGTTGATAGATTATTGATCTGATCTTACAAGAAGATGTTTTGGGCCAGAACCTGAAACAAGGTACTAAGTAGAACTAATTAATACAATGCTTGTGTTTACACCTTTACTCATTGGAGTTCACAAGTATGGGAGATTCACAAAGTAAACTTTGTAACTTTGTGAATTCACACCTCCCGTGAAGCTCTTAGGGCCAGAGAGCACTATGGGAGGAAACCACAATCCCTCTCTCTCGAATCCCACAATTCCTCTCCCTCGAATAAATAGAGCTTCAAAGGGGCCAGTCAGAAGAGTTTTTAGAGGAAGAAGCTACGAGTGGAGAGTTCAGCTGAAGATTGAGAAGGTTCTCTCAGAGGCAAGACAGATTCAACTTGGTGCTGACTCTGGAAGCTGAAGAAAGCAGAGGCAGAAGCAAAGGACAAAGCTGCAAGAGCTCTTGGAACCAAGCAGAGAGATAGGCCTCCAAGCTAACCTAGCTATATTGGAGACAATAAAAGATCTGAACTTTTATCACCTGGCTGTGTTTGGGGTGATTATTACTTTCAACTGATACTAAGGCTGCCTCCAGAAAACTTCCCTCAAGAGACCTGCTCTCTCCCAGAGAGAACCATCTATATATTATATTTTAAAGAAGAAAATCACCATCATCAGTGCTGAAAAATTACCCATGCATATATCTTGTAAATAAAAAGCTATAATAATAATAATAAAAAGACTAACCCCTTGAGGTTCGAGCTGTTCAGCGAAAACACTGGGGAAACATAACATAACCAAAAATTGACCCAAAGGAGCAAGGTGGAGAAGTGATATCAGATTGCAAATCCACTGAGAATGAGGCATAAAGTCAAGGTCTAAGGTGAAATCAGAGCACTGACTCACGTGATTCTAGCCAAACTCAGGGGTCCACTTCCCCTTACTCATGCCACTTAAAAGCCTTGAATAAGCTTCTCTCTGCTCACCTTTTCCCTATTCTTCCACTATCACCACTGGCAAGCAGATAGGAGAATCCTTCCGCCTAAGGCCCTGCTAATGAGCTATTCCATCATTTGAGTGGAGAGGCAGCAAGGCAGAGCCTTATATAAAGTGTTGGACCTGAATTCAGGGAAATCTGGGTTCAAATCCAATATCAGATAATTTCCTAGCTATGTGATTCTAGGTAAGTCACATAAGCACTGTATGCCTCAGTTTCTTCAAGTATAAGATAAGCAAAATAATAGCACCTATCTCTAAATTTGGGGTCTAGTGAGATGATATTTGAAAAGTACTTGGCACATAAAGGGGCTCTTAATAAATGCTTATTTCCTTCCTACCAATAGATCAGCCTGAGTTATTGGAGAAGCATGTGTGTATGTTTCCTATGCTTCCATTGAATAACAGAGGAGGAGGTGTCTCTTTATATTTCCAGATCACTGTCAATGTTACATGGTTCAATTCAATTCAATATCCACATATAAAGCATCTGTCATATGCACTGCATGAAACTAAGCTTGATGTGACCATAGTAGCTATAGTTAGAAGTAACCTTAGTGATCATTTTTATCCATTCCAGCTTTTTACAGATAAATGACTTTAGGTCCAGGGATGTTAACAGTATTCTAGAGAAGTCATTACATTAATAAGTAGCTCAGACAGGATCTCAACTCCTAACTCCAAATCATCATATTTTATACTACATCAACTTACACAGATTCTAAATTACACAATTGTAAATATATCTAAATGGCTTAGGAAAAGAGTAAAACATTGAATATCAGCATACCTCAAGACTCTAGCTTTAATCTAGAAAACTAATAGGTTTACTCCCTTCCATACTATACATTATCTTCTACTCTGTATAAATTATCTCCAACCTGAAAAAGTATCTTTTATAAGTAAATAACCTTCACATCATAATTGTCCTTCTTTTGTTGGATAGAAAAGTTTTCAAACCAGTAAATACTTCATCTTACTCTATTTAGCAATAGTGATATTGAAAATACTATGAGTCAGAAAGAAATTCAGTGGCTCTGAGTATCGGTGTTTTTAAAAGATATGATTAAGGATGCTATCACTACTTGAATGAAAATGGCAATGTTCTCATACTTTTTAGTTAATAGATACCCACATAATTTTATAATAAATATATTCAAATGAATAACACATATTCAAATGAATAACACAATGAAGAATTAAATATGCAAAGCAAAAATAAAATAGCAGGATATATTCATTACCAAGAAAACACAAATATTATTCTAACTTCAGCAGTAACTGTATGTCATACAAGTCACTTCACTTTTTAAGCTCAATTTTTTTCCATTTGTAAAATGAGAATAATAATAACTGCTTTCTACTTCAAATTATAGTGAGAAATCCATGCAGCAAGAAAGAGGAAGTAAAGCACTTTGTAAATATTATATACCAGTCTTCTACAAAAACTAAATACTGATCCTGTAATAGACTGTTTACTGTCTAAGTACTAGACTACCTAAGTCAGTAGAAATTCATCACCCATAGTTGAGGTAGGTAATGAACATATGGTAACTCATAACAAAGAAGAATGCAAAATAATCCTGAATCTGCCTGAACCTTTTGGCTTCTGTAGTAGTAGTGAAATAGAAAGAAAAAAATAGGGCAAAAGATTCTAAGAATTACAATGTGTAGACCAATGATATCCAAATCAAATAGCAATGGAGTATTTCAGGATATATGTTTGACACCTCTGATATAGACCATCCATAAAAATCAATTCTTGTTTCTCTCAAAGTGATATTCTTATCCAATAACCACTACCACTGGAGGCACTGAATCATTTTTGTATGGTTGGTATTGGCATTCTCACTAAAAATGAAACCAAGAGGTATAAGGGAGCTAAAACTAAATAGAAAGATCACTCACAAGTTCACAACTCACAAGTTGAAGAGATAAAGTAGCATAGGGAATTGGATTATTGTGCATGCAAAGGCCGTAAGAGAGTTTATTTCAATTTGTATCTAGCTTTGTAGCACTCATGATGACATAAGCAAAAATATCATCAGGAGAATAATGTACCTCATAAAACAGTAAAGAAAAGTCTGTTGAGAAATTTATCTGATTAAGTCAGCTTTAGTATCTAGTGACACTGATGCAAAGTTAAACACAGGCCAGTGAAAAATGTATTGGAAACTTTATCTGTCTCAAGAAAGTTATCTGTATCAAGAAAAAGTCAGGAACTCTGCACAGAAGCTTCATACTTATTAAGGAAGACATGTAAGGATTAAAGATATCTGAGATCATGAGATACTTTCAGTATTAAATACATAATACTGAATTAAATAGACATTATTTAATATTGAATTAAATAATACTAAATAATATAGTATTAAATATATAATACTGAATGCTTTAGGATCCAATTTTTTTTTTGATGTATTGTTATTTTCTGGACCTGGCCTATCATCAATGAAGGAAAACTCTGTTTATATAAATATTCTAAAATGTTGAGTTTTAGGGAGTTGAGATTTTAAGTGACTTACCTAAGGTCACAAATCTTGAATTTTTCAGAAGCAAATGTTAAAGTCATGTGGTTCTGACTCTAAAGCTAGTTTTCTAACTGTTGTACCATGAATGCAGTCAGCAACTAAGTACCTTATAAAGAACTGAGTTGTAAGAGAGCCTCATTAGTGGTGAATACAATATTCTTTTTCCCTCAGATCTTGAAAAATCAAATAGATTAATATTAACAAATAATAATAGCCAGAATTTATATAGTGCTTTAAGTTTACAAATGTTTTACTGATATTATCTCATATCCTCATTACAGTCTTAGGAGATACTATTTTCCCCATTTTAATGGATGAGGAAACTGAGGCAAATTCTAGGCAATTAATTTGCCTTGACTCACACAGCAGGCAAATAACTGAACCCAAATTTGATTATAGGTGTTCTGACTTCATGTTCAAGGGTCTATTCACTATATTCACTAACAAAAGTTAGAAAAAATGTTGATATTTTAAGCCTTTTTTGGTAATGTCTTAAGCCTATTTTCAAGCATCTTATAATACTTTAATAAAAATTAATTATGCACTAGGACATAGTGAACCTGTAAATAAAGGAAGAATGATAAAAAGATTAAAACATCTTAACAAGCTATAGGATAATAAAAATTATCATATTGGAATGATGAATAAAGCATACAGACCTAAGTAGAAAACTCCACTGCAGTAGAGACAGAATGTGAGACACAGAGAGAGACCTAACAAAAACACAGATGACCAAAATCAAAAAAATAGGGGAAAGAAATTTCTAAATAAAAGAGAGAAATAAAATTATCATTAAATAATATATTTATAGATTCTAACCTAAAATATTAAGTGAAATAAAATTATATTTATGAATAACCCAATTAGTTTATAACTCAATAAAACAGTAAATAAGAAATCTAACAGTATAATCTAAGAAGGATAAAACAAGCAATCTATAAATGGACTCTACAAATAAAATCTTTATTGAACTTAAAAAAAAAACAAAACCAAGACAACAGAAATCACTCTACTCACTGTTTGTTTATTTTAAAATTAGGAATAGGTTAATCATAGAACAATGAAGAATTTTTCTCATCAACATGCTGGGGAATAGTATTCCTGGCCTGAAGGTTCTGATCCCAATTTCAGCATAAATCAATTGATCTCTCCCCTTCACCAGGCCCAAAATAGATCAGAAGGCTTTTGATTATCACATCCCTTTTCTGAGGTCAGGAGGATGGGATAAAACTGCAACCCCTATCCCTCCTAATTTTGCCTTCTAACAGGGGAACATCTTCCCCATAAAATAACCAGAATAAATAGTAGCAACATCTGGAGAATCAATAGTAAAAGTTATTGGCCACTGTTCTAGATGCTGACCTCCACTACAGTAAACTGAGTCATAGCCCTCCCAATTCATCCCTTTGTTTGACATCTCTTTTTAATTATCTTATTTTTCTTGATGCCCTTGATTTTTATCTCTGGTATCCTTCAAATATGTGTGTGTGTGTGCGTGCGTGTGTGTGTGTGTGTTAGGATTCTTACAAGGTGCTAAGTAAGTGGAATTGAGGAGACAGTGGTTAAATCTAGTTTAGCATTGATTTAATCCTAAACAAATAATGGTTTCCTAGTCATATAATGATTGATGTATACTCAATGTGGGGCATATAAGGAGGAGCTGTCAGGGCCAGAAAAGAGAAGTGCATTAGAAGCCTTCTGAGGCTGAGACAGATTCATTCCATCTTCCACCTTTGTTGTGGCTGGAGACTGAAGCAGAAACCTGGACTTTGGAAGTCCAGGAAATTCAGAAGCCAGAGAAGGCAGGCATCTCAGAACTGAGGAGAGAGATAGGTCTCCAGAAAAACTAGCTGAGCCCCAAGTGAAGGAGACAAGACTTTGAAGGAGACAATAAAGGATTTGGACTTTAACTCCTGGCTGCATTTGGGGTGATTATTTTGAACTGAAACTAAGACTGCCTCCAGAAGCCCCCCAAGAAACCAGCTCCCAGGGAATATTTTGTTTTAGAGAAGATTATTACATATAGGATTACTTCAACTATTTCTATCTACCCAAGTTAACCCTGTGAGCAAGAATTTCTATTTGGAACGCTGAAGGGAAATATTAAAAATAACATATAATGCCCACACACATATACATACACATACATATAAACAATTAAACAAAAAGAAAAAAGAAAACTCAGATCATGGAAAGAACCACAGGATATCCAATGTGTTTGGGTAATGTATATATATATATATTTTTTTGTCATATGATCGTTTTCTCATACTTAATCTTAGCTCTCACATGACCATCTCTGTGAGACTGGGAATAGATAGCAAAATCTCAACTGAAGACCAATGGGAAGGGTCAATTTTTTTCAGAATTAAATGTGAAATAAATGCATATATCAGTGCCAAAGAAAATTATAAAAATTAAAGAATGGGCCATTTTCCATCCCCATTGTGTATTAAGATATGTTTTATATATGCCCTTTATGGGGAAAATAGGAGTCATAATAGACTATTGATTACATAACCACTCTTGGGCACTTCTGTATTCCTTAAAATATAGCTATGGAAAATTATTGTGTATAAATAACAATATTTACTAAGCATTCGCTGATTGATGTGTACTGGGCAAAAATGATGTATTGTACAGTACATGATTTACTGTTCTCCTGAAGAACTTTTGAATCAGTTCCATGACATGGGAGATGCTAACAAAGAACTAGTATGGTGTGCCCATGTCCCAAAAGGTGCTGTGTTTTATGAGCAAAATAGAATTGTAATAGCTCAAAAGAAATGTGAGGTGTGCACATTTAGATAATCTTCATTACAAATGTTCACATGGACTACTTGTACCCAATCTATGGTAAAGTATCCCAAGCTCATATTGATCTGAACAGCCAACAGACAAAATCTACAAATTAGTGATGCCATTTTTGGTCCTCTTCAAGAACAAAAGGTAACCAACCAACTAATTGGACTGTGTGTTGGAAGGTAAAAGTTTAAATAAAAGCATTTCTTACTTTAAAGAGTTTACATTTAAATGATAAAAAAAAAAGATTAAGATACAAATACAAGGGTAGATAAGTAGCAAATAGTTTATTATGTACTTACTCTATGTCAAGCATTGTACTGGTGATATACATATAAGTAAACAAGACAACCCTTATTCAGGAGAAGCTTACAGTCTAATAGGGGAATGCACTATATAGAACTGAAAAGTTTGGCAAGGTTTGGGGTAGAATAGTGACTAATGACTAGAAAGAGAAATCTGGAAAGTGAATAAAACTAAGAATGAAGTAAGTATGTCTGAGACTACATATGAAATGGTGTTGCATTCTAGGAATTTACTAATAAGCAAAGTAGAACTCAGCCCAAAGCTTTCTTCAAGGAAAATTGAAAGCAAGGAGTGAAGACAAAATCAATGAACTATTTGTATATGGTGTACAGTATTCTTTAATAAATGCATAAAGAGGCAATGTAGCAAAATAATGTGCTTGATTTGGTAACAGTAAGATGTTTGATTATATCTTACCTCTGACATGGATGACTGTCTTTAAGCTATCTGAACTTTAGATAACTCTTTAAGGCAGTAAATTATAGACAAATTGCAATGTGTGTGTGTGTGTGTGTGTGTGTGTGTGTGTGCGCGCCTTATGTCTGTGTGTATGCATACATATATGTATATACATATGGAAATTTTGCCACTGTGAAATTACAAGTACTTCTATAACTTTAAGAGTCAGTGAATTAACAAGCATTAATTAGGTACTTACTATTTATAAGACACTGTCAGAGTAAGACAAAGACATCAAAAAATGCAAACTTCCATTCCTGATTTTGAGGATCTCTAAATCTAACAGATATCTATAGAATACTAGAATAGAATAGAAGAAGAAATCTAATATGGGAATAACCATGTATATACACAACACACAAAATATGTATACACAAAATTATGTAATAAAAGGGACTAGGAACAAGAGAAACACCTTCTACACGAAAGATAGGATATGAATTGAGTCTTGAAATAAGAAAGAAAAGAAAAATCAGAAGTGAGGAGAGATAGTATTCTAAGAATGGGCAAGGGCTGGTTCAAATTTATGAAGGTGAGAAATGGAATGTTCTATGTGAGGAACTACCAGATCACTCTAGGTAGGTTGTAATAGTTGCTTAAGCATCAGGTGAATGTTTAATAACTGGCTCTTGGAGGGAGGGAAGTATTCAGGAAACATTTTTGAGTGTAATCTGTATTATTAACATTTTCTCATCATTTTCTTAAATCAAGTCCCAATTTATCAATTCCTAAAATGTAAATGCACTGAAAATTTTACAAGTAGATTGCCAGTAGAAACTAGTTCCAAAATATTCTTTTAAGGAGGGAAATAAAGTATAGGAAGATTAGAAAGATAAGAAAAGTTCAAGTTGCAAGGGTTTTAGATGACAATAATTTTTATATTTGATCTTGGAGGTAATAAGGAGTCAATGGATATATGGAATAAGGAGGTGACATGACTAGCACATTAGAAAAATTACTTTAAAAGGTGAAATGGACTTGGTATAGAATACCAGTCATATGAGCAGAGAAACAAAATCATAGATGCATTTTGAAGGAAAAACAATAAATCTAATGACAATACATGGAGAGAGCAAGCATAATGTCAAAGATGATACCAACATTACAAGACTGGGCAAATGGTTTTGCCCATGGCTGCTATAAGTACAAAACAAAGTACAATGTGAGATCATAACCAGTCAAAGATATCAAGGAAAATTTTCCAGATAGATAAGATTTAAATTAGTACAAGGTAAGAAAGGATAATAGAGGACTTGTTATTGATGTTAAAAATTTTGGGGGGATGGATCCTACTACTCTTCAGATTAAGAACTGCTTCTGTTTTACTTAAAAAAAAAAACAAACATTTTTACTTGATATGTAGGAATAATGGTAGATGTACACACCATTCCTCTGTCACAATCTTTAAAGTTTATTGATATATTTTGGGAATGCTTGTACTAAAATAGCACTTTAATATGATTAATTGAACAGATTTAAAAATGTTCCCAGGCATTTGCTATCATGTTCCAAAATGTATTGATAGGTACTCATGTATTTTTAGAAATTATCATGATCCTATGGAATCATCAGATTTTGTATTGATAGAAACTTAAATGTCATTAGGTCCTGTGAAGTAAAACCCAAATAGAAAATGGAGTCACTAAAGCATGCATAAGAAGCCCTTCTAGAAAACAATATATTCACATTACCTTAGTTTTGTTGTATTTTTATGTATTTTGTTAAATATTTTCCATTTTTCATTTTAACCCACTTTGAGCTACATTTGGTAGTATTAGCCCTGCAAGCTGTGTGTTTAACAACTCTGATCTAGTTCCACTTTATCATTTTACAGAGAGGAAAAATTGAGGTCTAAAAAATAAATTGGAGCGACCAGTGTCATACCACTACTTAATGGAAGAGCTGGAATTAAATTGCAGTTCTCATATCTCCCAGGCCAGTGATGTTAGGTGTTTTAGAGTGAGCAATGTGATTATATGATTATTGGCTAGCATTCTGAAAAAGTCCAAGTAAAACATCAGCCAAGATTTCCTTGGCCAACAAAGTCTGCTATGGAGCCATAAAACTTCCTGTTCAACAAGGATATAGTTGAAGTAAGGTACCTGTCTTTTGTTGTCTCTTTTTTCTTTTTCTCGGAAATTAATTTCAATTATTATTATCACCATTACCACATGATGACAATATAAAGGTAATGTGGCAAGATGAATCTAGAGTAGGACATGTACTCAAAAACAAACATGGTTCCCATTATGTTCTTGTCCCTACCTGTGTGATCCTAGGTAATTTACTTGTGGTCTCTTGAGTTTCAGCCAACATTAACACTGATTGGGTTCTGCATGACTTTCTTTGTCTTGAATCTTTTTAATAGTATTTTGAAGGCCATCCTTATGGCCTTCCTTAAATAGTAATAGCTTAAAATAACTGAAGAAAATGCTCATTTTTCAGACAAAGATTAGTGAAAACAATCTTTTTTTTTTTCCTTTCCGAATTCTCAGACTCACCCCCTCTCCATTCCCTTCTTGGAATCTATCTATGGATCCTTTGGCATTCTATGGACCTCCAGTAAAAATCCTTGTTTAAAATCAATTGGGGTGAAAGACAGCACTATTGAATAGGGATATATTAAAACAAAATGGAGTATGTATCTTGTAAAGAAATTTTAATTCTTAAACAATAATTTATTTTTATGTCACCTTCAACAATAATTTACTTTTATTTACGTGACTCTATATTGGGTATGTGAGATACATAGAATTCAGGAAATATTTTGCTCTGGCTATATTGGCAATAAAGCATATTTTGCATGGGTAGTATAGTGTAATTGGACATTTTTAGCTCATTTTTTAAAAGATGGAACTTCTGATATCCCTACTGCATTATGGAAGAATTCAGTTAATTGAAACACTTTGGAACCAAGCAATAAAAATAGGAAAAAAAGTACCTTCCTCTCACTTCCTGCCAGTGAGGGTCTATTTCATTCCAAGACACCCAGAGAGAGAAAATAAATAAATCTTCCATGCAGTGACAAACTCAGAGTGCTAGCTGTCATATGCAGATCCCATGTTGACAAAATTTTTGTTCCATAGCCAAAATTCTGCCCAGAAATTGCACTCCTTTATTATATATGTTTATTTTAAACATCCAGGGAATGTGAAGATTTTCCCCAAAAAACAGGGTTGTCTGCAGAAAGCAAAGTGGGAGCTAAATCGGGAGCTGCTTGCTGAAGCTTTCAGTTATGACCAAGCCAGCCAACAATCATGGGGAATGCTTTTTAAAGAATATGTTAAACTTTCCTTCCTTAGAATATTTGTTTTTCTTTCGAAAGTTGATACATCTCATGGCAAGTGATTTTTGCAAGTAATCAAATCCTTGTTGCTTTTTCTTTTTATTAATTATATTCAATGGTTCTCCATTTAGCCTCTTCTCTTAGAGAATCGAGTATGCCCTCATGTTGTATTCTAACTTTGTTTCTATTTGGCTGACTAGACATAATGGTTTCCCTACTTTGAGAAAGGCAGTACCATAGTATTGTTCATGGAACAAATCAAAAGAAGATGATTTGTAGCCTTTCAATTTCAAACTAATGAAAATACAAATTGGATTGAATTGACTTTATTCTAATAAGGAACTATGAGAAATTTTGACATCCAGGGCTTAGTGACATCTTCTAATGAACTAATTATGGTGGCTTCTTTAATGATTCTGACTTAAAGAGTTACTCTATTGAAAAAAACTTTGCTGCCTAGGGCCTTCATTTAATCTGCATGGAAAATGAAGTTGAAACTAAAATGTTTGCCTTACTGGAAGCATAGTGAGAATTATCAGTATTTTCCTCTTTGCCCTGCTCAATTGAATACTCTCCAATACTAGATGAAGTGGTAGAAGCTAAAAACAGGTCTTCTGTCTCCTGTCATCAAACACTAAGTGATTATTATTTGTGTTTCATAAGCATGAGAATAGAAAAATAGTGTTTTTTGAGGTTTTCTTTTTATTCACAAAAGTTGTCTTGTTTCATAACTGTAAGCATTTACTATAATCACTTAAATTTGCATCAGAATCATTCAAAGGATCAATCAATCAATTAATATAAACTATGCAATATGACATAACATAGCATATAGGATTATTTTGAATTGAGGAAATCTTAGATTTATGTCTTTACTTTCATTAAAATATGAATGTGGCCAATTCATGTTAGTATTCCATCCCATATTAACTTCTCCATGTTTATGTTGTAATCAGATCACTGACCTCCATTGATGGAGAGGTTTTTCATTCTAGTTCTTTACTACAATGATGGCATCAGCCTGAGTATTCATAATGTCCAACTAAAATCAGTTCTCAATCTGGAAAAAAAGTATCAAAGTCAAAAAAAATTCTTCATTCATCACATAATGTAGTCACAACCCAACTTTGCTGCTTGTTGCATGAATGACCCTGGGTACATCAATTCCTTTCTCTGCCTTTCAGATTCCTCATTTGTAAAATGAAGGTCTGAATGAGATAATCTTCAAGGTTCCATCCTTATATTATGATTCCATTTGAGCAATTCTCTTAGAAAATAGATTCAAAATTTTCATGCAGCATTAAAAAAGGAAATTCAGTAAGAAGTAATGCTAGAATGCCTTTGGTGTCACCATAGTCTTTTTTGATTTAAATCCAATTTTTTTAGTCTTTGCCTACAGTTGGGGGCAGGAGAAGGCTAAGCACGTCTTTCTTTGATGACATAGCAGAGAAGCAATATCCTCAACCTTTATCATTCCCTCTGTCATTCTCTCTTACCATTAAGATTTCTTGGAGCCATCTTTCTGCTCAATATTGTGGGTCAGACAGGGCAAGAATCTGCTCATCATGAAATACTTTTTTGTTTGTTTGTGTTTGTTTGTTTTAGGCTCTGCTTATATAGAAAATTGTTTTGATCAGTTTTACAAGCCTGTTCTATAAGACCAGACCACAAGAATATCTTACAAGTGCCACATGAATAGTATAGAGAAATGGTGTACAAAAAGAATTCAAGGAAGCTGAACTGATTGGTTGTACAGAAAGAGGCATACAGAATATCATGCTATAAAGAACTAATCTGGCTTCTAACTATATGTGTGAAGCAGAGGCAGTGTGCTGTGGAGTAGGATTTTTTTTTCTCTGAAGAATTCACTTTTGATTAATCATTAGATGAAAACCAGTAACTTTATGGTGTCCTAAAGTGAGAAGCTAGCACAGAGTGAAACATTCTCACAGAGCAAAGCAAAGAGACTCAGTCTTAGTATCAAATAGATTTTATATAAAATTCCAAAAAACGTTTTGTGCTTAATATTTAATCTTTTTGAAGTAAAGTTTGAATGTGAGCTTTCTTCTATCAATCTGAAATGAAATAATTCATAATTTTATAGCCACTATTGCACATATTAAATTATGTTGGTAAGGTATATACTATGTTTATTAATTAAGTGACATAGACTTGTAGTTAAGAAGATCTTCAAATTGGATCTCAGAAACTACTTATAAGACATTGAGTAAACTTAATTTCACAGTCTTAATTTCCTCACTTATGTTATGGGGATAATAATAACATTTACCTCCTCTAATTATAGAATGGGTCCAATGACAGAAAATATGCAAAGCATTTGACAAACCTTAAAGCACTATATAAATACTAATCATTATTACTACTATCATCATCATCATTTTTATTATTGTAAAGAATATTGGGTTTACATTCAGGAGATTGAGTTTAAATTTTAATTATGATAGTCACTTGCTATGTGATCATGGAACAATTAAGCATTTTTGAGCCTCATTTTGCTTACCTGTTAAAAGGAGAAAATAATTCTTGTCCTACTTACCTCATTGAGACATTATGGGTAAAGCTAGTAAACCTTAAAGTGCTATAAAATGTTATTTTTGTTATACTAATAACAATAAATAATTATTAGTATTTTAAAAAACTAACTAATCAATGTACACTTTGTAAGGGAACAGGAAAAAAGGTAAATCCTAGGCCTGCAAGTTGTAAAAATTCATTACAATCCAGTACCTGGAAAGACATACTCAGGTAGTCAGAAAACATACTAGAAATTACTATCTTCATAAAGCTAGAGTTAACAAATCCCAAAATTATAATTACAAACTTCAAAAAAGCCTTGAGAATTCAACAAATAAACTACACTGGAAATAGAAAATCATCAGAGCTAAAACTTGCCTACATTTGCCCTGACATAGCATTAAACCACAGAAATTTAAGAAAAAAAAATTAATATTGTTGTACCGAACACTCACAGGCCTCCAAATCCCATGGAATTAAAAGTTTTTTTTTGTTTGTTTTTTTAAAGACAGATCCTTAGTAGAAGAAATCAAATCTGTGTGGGATCAAGAACTTATGGTTTTCATCTTGCTGTCCTGTATGCTACTAGAGTGATATCAAATATGCTCTCAGGCAGTAGAAGATCTGGCATCTCAATACTATAACACAGTTACAAAAATCAATCATTGTATTCACTTGCTCAATAGTTCACCAAATACTAGAAGTTAAAAAAAGGCAAGATTGCACTAGGGTTATTTCTAAGTTAATAAACATAAAGATGAGGAGGGAAATTATCATAATACTCTTCCCTGCCCCAAATATATTTCAAATCCAGAATGAATTTCAATGTTATATACATTATATAAGAATTGATATTAAGGAAGGAAAGTATTCTCCTTTTCCCTAATATAAATATATATAAAGACTGTTCACTGACTAGCAACAAAACAAAATAATTATGCAACATTTGCAAGCCTAGGGTCCAAAATAATGACTCTCACTTTGTAGGTATTCAGAGGTATGATTTATGACATTGAATAAGGAAGACTAGTGATATGATTTCTGTATTTCACTTTTGTTGAAACACAATCTAGTGGCTTTTAGAGGATTCTTGTCTGAAGTAGTTCTCTCAAGACTTTAAGAGCTGCAAGTTCTTTATTTAATTCTTCTCTATTCAAGAAGCTACCCATTTTTCTTCTTTTCTGTATCCAATTTTGTTCTGGTCTCCTTATAAAGAATTAATCTTCATTTATTAAATGGATTTGAAATTGGCTTTTTTCCCTCCATTTAACTATAGTACAGATGGGTATTTATAAAAGATTTCATTGTATAAAAATGTCCTTGGGGAAAATGATTGTTAGTGGGGGATGGGAGAAGAGTAAGAGGCTCACTGAAATGCCCTTAAAATTAAAATGATTTTATGATAGTATTAAAGGGACCACAATGAATATGTAAGAAAGGAGCAAACCAGCGTTGAGACAATTTCCTATAGCAAATTCCATCTTCATAATCATATGATTGACTGAAAGGTGGAAAAATAGTAGAGTCTGCTTTATTTATTGTTTTGTAATTGAAAAAAAAATAATGCCAGCTAGATAGCACAGTGGATGGTGCTCTAAGCCTGGAGTCTTTTTGTTATTGTTATTTGTCCTTCAACCACCATGACATCAGAGAGGTGATGTCATAATATGTAAGTAAATTGGATTTGAATGAAGAAGAGCTGTGGAAAGAGTGAAGTTGATGACTGTGAACAGCTATGCCTCATATATCCAATTCATTTACAAGTCAAAAACATTTGTTCTTTGAGTATGAAAGATGGACAAAAACAACAATTCTGCAGGAGATCTCTACATGGAAAAAAAGGACTTTTTTCCAGGAAAGACCTGATGTCAAATTCTTCCTCAGGCACTTATCAGTTCTGTGACCCTGGATCAATTACTTAAATAGGTTTTCCTCAGTTTCCTCATTTGTAAATGGGCTGGAAAAGGAAATGAGGCAAATCACTATAGTGACTATGGACAAGTCACTAAGGTTACTCAGTTTGCCTTAATCCACTGGAGAAGGAAATGGCAAGCTATACTAGTATTTTTAGCAAGAAACCACATGGATGCTATTAGCATGCTACTTTATACAGAGTCCCAAAAAATTGGATAATACAGAATGACTGACTCCAGGCCCAGCCCTTTATCCATTGAACCTAATTCATTCTAAATCCTAAAGCATTTTAGAGGGAGCTAGATGGTTCAGTGGATGGAATGCTGGGCCTAGAGTAAAAAATAATCATCTTTCTTAGTTCAAATGCAGCCTCACATATTTACTAGTTCTCTGACCCTGGGTAAGTTTGCCTCAGTTTTCTTATGTGTAGCACAAGCTGAAGAAGGAAATAGCACACCACTCTAGTATCTTCTATTTTTTTTTTTTTTATTAAAGCTTGTTATTTTTCAAAAACATATGTGCAGACAATGCTTCAACATTAGGCTTTACAAAACCTTGTGTTCCAGTTTTCCCTCCCTTCTCCCATACCCTCCCCTAGATGGCAAGTTGTTCAATATATGTTAATCATGGTAGAAATATATGTTAAATATAATGTATGCATACATATTTATACAATTATTGTGCTGTACAAGAAAAACCAAATCAAAACAACATAAAATAAAATGCAAGCAAGCAACAACAAAAAGAATTAAAATGCTATGTTGTGAACCACATTCAGTTTTCACAGTCCTCTCTCTGGGTGATAGATGACTATCACTGAACAAATGGATCTTGTTTGAATCATCTTATTGTTGAAGGGAGCCATGAACATCAGAAGTGATCATCATATAATCCTGTTGCCATGTACAATGATATCCTGGTTCTTCTCATTTCACTTAGGATCAGTTCCTGTAAGTCTCTCCAAGCCTCTCTAAGATCAACCTGCTGGTCATTTCTTATAGAAAAATAATATTTTATAACATTCATATACCATATCTTATTCAGCCATCCTCCAACTGATGGGCATTCACTCAGTTTCTGTTTCTAGCCATTACAAAAAGGGCTTTCACAAACATTTTTGCACATGTGGATTCCTTTCCCTTCTTTAAGATCTCTTTGGGATATAAGCCCAGTAGAAACACTACTGGATCAAAAGGTATGCATAGTTTGATAACTTTTTGAGCATAATTCCAAATTGCTTCCTTGAATGGTTGGATTTGTTCACAGTTCCAACAACAATGTATTAGTGTCCCAGTTTTCCCATATCTCCTCCAACATTTGTCATTATCCTTTTCCTGTCATCTTAGCCAATCTGAGAGGTTTGTAACCACTCTAGTATCTTTACCCAAAAAAACCCAAAGGGGGTCTTGAAGAGTTGGATACAACTAAACAAGAGAAAACCACAAAAACTAAAGTACAAAAACATGTTGTTTCTTTTGAGAGTGGAAAAGAGAAAAGTTGGAATCTACAATCTTTTCTTTTGTTTCTATAATTATCATTTTATATTTTGTCACAAAGAAATTCAATGAAGCCTTAAAACCAAATATTTCCATAATTAAAGTAGAAAAGAAACTTGTTCCCCTGATATTGTTTATGTTTCTTAACAGAATAAGGATTCTTTGTTTCAAAAGAAAGAAATGTTTTCAACTCCTTTGGAAATGTTTGTTTGATTCCTAGTTTGCCTCTAGATACTAAGCCATGTATGTTCATATTAAATGATTTTGCTTAAGTTTTGAAAAGCATTGTCTTATATAAATATAAAAGGTTTTTAAAATTTTTAATTATTGTTAGCATATAATATCAGACTATAGTTCCAATGAGATATGCCTGAATCAAAAGTATAAATAGGGCCAGTAACACCCATCAGAACTATTAGCTAATATTAAGATAGTAACAGCACAAATTTCCTTATCTATTTGATGGAGTTGCAAAGAGTGTCCTTCAGAACAGAATTCTGAAGATGGCAGCACCAATATCAAACCCATTTTAAAAATGAGAAAACTGAAATTTTGCATAATTAAATTAACTTGCCTACAACAACATAGTGGCTAGGAAATTTGGTACTTGAGATAATATTATTTTAGTGGGAGTGATGATCTACCTTTATATCTTTTTCTCCTCATCTAACCCCAAATTTGGAGAGAAGACAGAAATAATGACAGTAAAAATATATAGTAGTATGAAAAGGTGGATTGCAGAAGAAATGGAATGTCAAAAGTTGGATTGTTGATGAGATAATGAAGAATCATAAAGTATGAGAAAGGTGGGTCAGAGGACCAGCAGTGCTCCCTACATCCCATCATCAAAGTAGAAAGTTCAAATCACCATGCCATAGTCATGATTCTTCTGGCCCAAGATCACAAAGCTAGGAAGTCTCAAACGATGAATATAGAGCTTAAATTTCTGCATCTTGATTCATTGATCTTTCCAATACATTCACTTTTCCAATACAACTTTGAGTTGTAATGGGATTTGAGAATTATAATCATTTGTCCAAATAGGTTTTATGCTTTACAAAGCCACTAGATCAAGTACCAAAACTTTTTGCTCATTTACTTTAAGAAATTTGAGGTAATTTAGTATCTGCAAAGTAAATTAGTGATGATCTCTCAGATCACTTCTAGTTCCAATAATTCATTGACGGTAATGTTATAATATTTAATTCTAAGAAAAATCTTCCAAAATCTCATGGAATACATTCTCAGTAAACTATAGTCCAGATTGGACAACCCCTGGAATTAAGCTCATATCTGGAACTAGCTTAGAAGCTAGTTAGTCCAATCTTCTTTAGAGCTGGGTAAACATACTTTAAGAATGGTTAAGTGGCTTGCTCAAGGTCACAGATAGAAAGTAATAAAGCTAGGATTTGAGAGCAGATCATCTGACTTGAGAGTAATTATTATTTCCAACAAGAGAATTGATTTCCTTAAACTCACACAAGTACATATTGATAGAGTTGGAACTAAGATCAATCAAAATCTTCAAACTCCTAAACATAGTACTTTACATTACATAACTCCACATTTTACCTGCCAAATTTCACTAATAGAGACAGGTAGTCCCAGCAGCATATTTCAAAGGAATCTGCTGCTTGAACTCAGATATGTAAGAAAAGATTTGTCAATCCTCTTTTTTATTCCCTGATTCTTTGGATCAAAATCATTCAAGCCTAAAGAAAAGAGAAATTATTGACAGTCACAGGTTATCTAAAAAGTATGAAGCATGCTGAATTCCAACAACTAGCTTTGTTATTCCTAGTGTAAAAGACAAATTAAAGAAAATTTAAACTATCTGAACTTTTAAAAAAAAAGTGTAAATAACATATAGAACAAATAGGAATAGAGAGGCCTACTCTACAGACTCATGGCCCAACCCTTTTAAATTTGTCAGTGTCACCATTATATTATAACAAATCATGAGCCTAAAATTCAGAGTTCCCTGTTGTAAAAGAAAAGGGTATAATTCCACCAAAGATCATGGGTTAAAATTCAGTTCCTTATACTAGTTGTTAAATTTATCATTTTTTTACAATGATTTTTAGACCCCTTCCTTTATTGATATCTTCCCTTCATCTTCTATTGTTTTCTTGTTTTTCTTCCTCTTCCATTTGCTTGTATTTTGTTCACCTCATCAAAATAACAAATGTGCTCTTTCCCCAAAAGAATTCACCTTTATGAGAACCTCTATCATGCTAGAATGTGATATATGAACTTGAAAAGAAATATTTCATCCAATGGAAATGTATGAGACGTCTATCCCAGCTATGGAGAATACCCTCAACAAACATAACAAGACTATGGACTAATTGATATTTTGGAACAAGTAGTAATTCATTTTTGCTAGTTTGATTGTACAGTATGTGAAGGGGAAGTAGCATGAAATAAATTTGGAATGGTAGCTTGGACTCAGATTGATGAACAATTTAATTATTCAAAGTTATCCAACATTCAATATACATTTTGTAGATCATCAAAATAGAATTGAAGAACAACTTGGAGCATGTAGTACATTTGGATATATATTTTCTTATAGTCCCAACATTTTTTTAAAAAAATATTGCTTTGTGATAAATCTGAATATGATAATATACCTTCAGGCTTAGTCTCTCAACTTGTACTTAACTAACAAGTTAGGACATTGGAGACAAGAATACTACTTCCTCCAAGTTCTGAGGTAAGCTTATAAAGTTATTACTTCTAATATGATCCCTCAAAAAGTCCCATCTGCTATTTATCCTTACATTAGTCAACCAGTTGGCATTCATTAGTTTTTTGTTTTTTTGGTTTTTTTTAAGAGAATTTACTGATGAGATATAACGGGTATAGAATTTATAGAAATATCCCCGAAACTGAGAGCACTGTTTCTCCCCTTCATATATGAAGTCCCTGGGGAGATCAAACTTAAAGCATGAAAGAAAAGATATACACAAGCAGAGAATGAAGTCGATTCCTTTTCCCCCTTCTCAGTTTCCAGCTTATTTCTGTCTTTGATTGAGAACTGGAGGAGATGGTAAGAATATGGACACAAATTTCTCTTGCTCAGATCCTCGCAGCTCTTCTCACTTAGGTCAAGCAGAATGAACCTGGTTCATCTCTAGGTTTAGCTACTGATGAGTTCAGCCCAATAAATAGGTTCATGAAAATTAAAAATAATCTATATACAATATTTTTACTTCAATGTTTTCATCATTGTGGGAGAAAATTACAAGCCTACAAAAAAGATACAACCTCATTTTTTTAGGGATTGTAAACTATTAAATTAATAAAATTCTAAACTAGAAATAGATTTCTTAAGGAGTAAAGTACATGAAGATCAGAAACTGATGCATATATAATAATTTACAGGAAATTCTAAGAAAACTTTGTAACTGAACTTTATAAATATCCTTTGAAATAAGTATTATAAGATGGGCAGGGGCTGCAATGGGAGTGGAGGGCTGAAGGTATTTGTCCATTTATATCATTAATAGTCATATAACTTTAAAAATAAGTGGCCATAGAAGTTCCATTTATATTGTACTTGATAATGTGTACTGTCCTTTTTTTATCTGATGGAACTGAGATAAATGCACAAATATCATTATTTCCATTTTATAGATAAGAAAACACACTTAAATTGGGCATACACACAAAAGAACTGTTCTCATTTCAAGCCTGTATTTTCACATATATACATATACATCTATACATCTATATGGAGGCGAACACATACATAACACACACACACATTTATATATATGCTTCTAGGTTTTGTTAAGCATCAAGCATTCTAATTCATCATCTTAATCCCAGTAGTAAGATTGAGCTAGAATAGTAAATTCTATTTATTTTCTCTTTCTCTAACTATGACTGAGGAGGTTATGTATCATTGTTATGGTTATAATTACAGTATTATATATGTGTTTGAAGACCCATTAGCAATTACTATAGAATATTTTAAAAAAGATAAAAGGCCTATGATTTTGCTGTAGTTTCAGTAGAAAAGAGGGAGAAATAGGAATTTTATTAATTAAATGGTAGAGATTGAATATTTGTCATATTTAAATAAAACCCTCTTAATATTGTTTGTTAGAGTAATATTCCAACTAAAAAGCAGTTGATTTGTACATGTGTTAAAGCATTAAATAAACTTGCTCTACAAATTCCCCAAGTAGATTTTGCCTTTTATACTTGTTAAATATTCATTTGCTATGACTTCCTTAAAGTCAATAGGTATTACAAAAAATGTTACTGTCAAACTTAGGAAGTTTTTAAATATTTATCATTTTAAAATTATACTAGTTTTATGTCTACTATGAAAAATGCTGCTATCCTTAAGGTATGAGCCTTATTCATTTCCCCCCTGTTACACAGTGGCCCTTTATATTAATTTACCTGGTGTTGGGAAATTTTCCATTGGTTATCCTTTACACAATTTCTGAACTACTTTCTGTCTAATTATATCTGAGTTCTACAAATCATCTAGTGATTGATGACTGATCCTATTTTCCACTTTCAAAGTATAAATTACAGCATGATTGTTTCCTGAAAATGTTTTTAGCTGAGAAAAGTCGTCAACCAATCCATCCTATCTATGATATAAAAGATAAGTCCTAGAGATGCATCTCACAATCCACCTATGACTTAATAGATAATTTCTAGGAAGTTGTCTGAGCCACAGAGAGGTTAATTGTCTTGCTCAGGTTCACACAGGTAATCAGTCTTAGAAGTGGGCTCAGACACCCAGATCTTCTTAACTCTAAGCCCAGGTCTCTAAATATTACTACACATAATCTAAAAGATTTAGACTTTTTTTTTTTCAAAATTTCACATGCCTTCACAAAAGAAGCTGGATAAAATGATAATGAGTGGATTATTAAATTCAAAATCCAACATCTGTTCATGGAAACAAACTAAGTACACCAGTCAGTATCTACATAAAGATATACTGATTGGTTCTGAATTACTAAATATATGTATCATAATGACATGTATGTACACTTAATTTATCTTATTTTTGATAGATTTTTTGTTTTTATAGCCTCACTATTTTTTAATATATCTCCCTTCTGGGGTCCCCTTAAAATAAACCAACCTTTGTAATAAAGATTAAACAAGTTAAGGGGGAAAAAGTTCATCAAAACCAATAACATTTAACCCCAAACACAATTAAATGTGGAGTTGTATCAAACTGCATCTATGGATGCTTACTTTAGTATTAACCAGGTTTTTAATTTATCCACATGGATAAATTATCTTGAATTATAAATCAAAAATCATCCACATTTTATATGAGTCCACAACTAAGGTGGGTGTGGAGGAATAAGGAATAGAACAATACCTGTTAACCAAACCTCTGGTGATGACTTTCTACAAATTTAGTTCATTATTGAGGCCTCTTCACCTTGCTAGGACCAATATGCCATATATGTTTTCAAGAATTCAAAACTGTGTCCATACTATAATTAGTCACTAGAAACAATATGTTTTCATAGAAGATTTATATGGATGCACCTCAGAATACAATCATGTAATTTTGGATGCGAACGAAATAAAATCAAGGGAATGAAGATTGTTGTTGTTATTGTTGCTCTTGTATAGAAAAAAAATGCATACCTAGAAATCTCATTTCACTGTTGGAGCAAAAAAAAAAAAAAAGAAATTTTAAAATGTGTCATAAAATCAACATGAATTTTGAAAGATTTTTCAACAGATTCCCTTTGTGGATACATCCTAACAAATATTCATGAGCAAATGCCCTGATAATTGCAGTATTATGAAGTATTTAATCAATACATTCAGCATAGTTATATCTTTCAGTAATCCACTAGATGGGGGAGCTTCCTCGATTTTTTTTCAATTAAAATTTGCTTATTTCTTTGTATACTACTTCTATGTTCCACTGCAAATGAATATTTTTTTGGGGGGGCGGCATTTTTTCCATCAAAGATAATACAGATATAAAATGGACATTGTATTGATGGCCTTTGCTTTCATATCTGTTTGCTTATACATCAAAATCATTTACAACTCATTATCCTTCAACCCACACAATGTATTTTTTGCAATAAAAATTAAAGCAATCAACTAAAACGAATTAATGCTATCACAATACCTGCAATATTCTGTTCCAGTAGTTCCCTATTCTTCAATAAAAAAGGGAGGAAAGTGAACTTCTCCCTTTCATCTTTGAAGCCAACATGTGTTATTATATTTACATAGTAATCAGCTTCATTTGGGGCAGTTAGATGGAGCAGTAGATAGAATGATAGACCCAGAGTCAGGTAGATTCTTCTTCCTAAGTCCAAATCTGGCCTCATTATCATCTGTGTAATCATGGCAAGTCACTTAATATCTGGTTCAGTTTCTTCATCTATAAGATAAACTGTAGAAGAAAATATCAAACCACTATCATGTATTTGTCAAGAAAACCTCAAATGAGTTCACAAAGAGACATTACTGAAATTCCTGAACAGCAACAGCTTCCTTTTAGTATTGCTTATATTTATGTGATTATAATAATTGTGTTTATTATTATGACTCTATCTTACAACTGAAGTGAAATTCTTACTTCAATTCTCCTCAAGAAAAGCTCACTTCCACAGAAGACATTATTTTGGATTATGAAAACTATACCAATAGTCACAAACTTTAACAGGCCCTATAAAAATGGAAAGGTTTCAGACACAGGGCCAGGAATGAACTTATTAGTGGATTACCCATCGGGTGAAGAATATTTTGGTCCTAGTAATGCAGAAATATCATCTACTGAGCCATGAAATACAGGGACTCAAATCAATAAAGGTAGCACTCACACTAATGGAATAATAGCTCTTAAAAAATTGAAATGTGAGTTTTGTTATTGCATGGAGAGGGATGATATAAATTATGCTGAAGAAAAAAAGCAGCAGCAGCAGCTGAGCTCAAGGAATTTCTTTGAAGGAGCAAAAAGACAGCTGAGTAAAAAAAAAAAAGAGGATAGTGTTTGCCTTGATACTTTCCGACAAAGTGTAATAAAAAGAATCCTAGTCTAGAAGTCAGGAAAACTGGCATGATATAGTGAGGAAGTGAGGGTGAGAGGATGGGCTGGTTGCTATTAATCATTTGTTTGATTGTGGTTGAGTCATTTCATCTCATGGATTTCAATTTCTTCATTTATAAAATGACATAGTTGGCCTATATGACTTAGAAGATTCCATACTTTTATATTTCTTTGACTCTGAACCTATCTCAAATTACTTTGACTTCGTACAATTTAATGATTTAGTAGTTAATACAAAATAGGCCCAAGGCTAATTAAAGTACTTGGTCTTTGAGGTTCATATTTTATGAATCCCAAGAAATATGAGTGGTATAATGGGGGGACAGCAACAACAATACTGGGCTTAGTACCTGAAGACCTGAGCTCAAATGAAGCAAAATAGTTAACCTCTCAGTTAATAATGCATTCCCTATTTCACAGGGTTTCTATGAAGAAAGTACTTTATAAACCTTAAAGCAATATGAAATATTGGTTTAATTGATGTAAACTTGTTTATTATTGATGTAATATCAATGTAAACTAATTTGTACTAATTTGATAATGTGAGAACTCATATATGCATATATATTCATTTATCTGTATATGTATATAACATATATAGGTGTGTACATATGCATATTTCTACATAATATATACACCCATAATTATGTATGAATCTTCTCTATTCTCATACTGAAATAATGACTTTATGGGTAATTTTACATTTTTCTTATCTAATCTAAAACAAAGACTTAACAGTGAGAATTTAATCCCAAGGAAGAGGAATGATGAGTATTATTTTTGGAAAGGCAGAAAAAAAAAGTGATCAGAGTAATCTTTATTCTGAATCTAAATATCACCAGTAAAGAAGAACTGATTGAAATGATGGGAATCTTAATGCCTGGAAGAGGTGAGTTGTATGTGGTTGAGTTGCAGAGGAAAAGTTAGTTAATTGCTTTATTTTAAGATTTATAACATGAAAAAGAAAGCTGGACATAATCTGACATATACCCTATATTTGGGGAAATGAGGTTTAAAATGGTTTGTAGAAAGAAGAGATTGTATTTTAGAGACTAAAGAAGTATGAGGATTAAACCAAGAATGTCCTCAGGGATGAAATTCTGTAGACATAAAGCAGTTTTTTTAAAAGTTAATTTTATAAAAGAAAAGATAGAGTTGAAAAACAGGGGACTACTTCCAAACTTTGGTTTTAAAGATATATAGAGAATTTGGAAACAAGGGGCAGATAAGAGTAGAAATAAAAGTGGTCCAGTAATAATGGCGTCAAGAACACTAAAGCTCCTAAGGAATGGAGCCTGGTGGAGAAAAAGTAAGGGCAACAACAGTGAAGTGAATTTGTTTACTTGGGGAGGGTGGAAAGATACAAGAAAATTCAAGAAAGGATGAAGCAGATGTGCAAGAGTAGCTGGAATGACAATAATAATGGAAGATAATGACGATGTGTTTCATTCTTTTTTCAAAATAATTATTCTGCTACACAAGAAAATGAAAACAAAAGTTAGCTCCTAAATAGTTGAAACCCAAGTAAAGAAACTACAAGAAAACACGTAGCTTCCCTCAATGAGTTAAAATGACCAGGCATTCCATTAGCCAGAGTTATTTTATGTCACGAGGAATTTTGTAAAGTCCATAAATTTGTCTATGCAGTGAATTGAGCAGTGAGGTTTACCATATTCTACTAGAATATAAATTGGAAAGTAATCAGTCAATCACTGAGCATTCATAAAATGTCTACTGTGCACCAAGCATTATGCTAGGAATTTATAATCTTAATGGAAGAGTGAGAGGAGAAGGGAATTAGAACTCAGATCTATAATAGTATACCAAATAGACACAAGATACTTTGTAAGACTGATTGTACCAGTGGGAAGAAAAGGAGCAAAGATCTCATCGAAAATATAGTGTTTCATCTCTATCTTGAAGGAAATCAAAAATTTCAAAAAGATAGGGAGAGTATTAAAGGCATAGTTGACAGACAGTACAAAGACATGGATATAGAAGATGTAGGAAAAATGCTAGTATGTTTGGCCTCCAGAGTGTGTGAAAGGGAATGCTGAATAATAATTCTGGAAAATAGAATGGTGCCATGTTGCAAAGAGTTTTAAAAGCCAAATACTGATTGCATCAATCCCACAGGTACTGAAATAATGCTACAGTAATAAAAAGTGATCATTGCTAGTCAAGGGTGCCTCTGGCAAACTGGCCCAATGACTCATGTCTATCAGTCCCTGGCCATATTATTTCAAAACTTAAACCACATAATGAGAATTGCTAAGATTTGTGATTTCATTGCCGTTTTTTTCTGCTATAAACACAATAATCTTATAAATTGACAGACAAGGCAGAAATGTTGAATGATAACTGCCTTTTTTTCAACTCCATTTGAGTTCAAAAAGAAGTGAGGCTTGAAATGGCAGCCACAATGTCTGAACCCACTAAGCATCCAATTAATCAGGTTTGGTATGCAATGGACAGCTGAGTTTTGTGAATGTCTATGTTTGTGTTTGTTTTTAAAGGAAATTTTATACAGCTTGCTTGATTATATCAGTCTTTAAACTGACCCAAGAGTTCTTTCATTGTCTTTACTCTTTTCTACTTTTATATATAACCAATGATATTAGCGATTACATGTGAAAAGGCTGAATATATGAAATAATATATTGGGTATCCACCTGTGATCCATATATATTAAAAGATTTGTGAATTTGACATACTCATTTTACAGTTTAGGAAATTGAGATTCAGATTGATTAATTTGCTTATGGCCATTTTTGAGTAATTCTGATTTAATATATATTTATTAAAGACATAGGTCAAGCTCTGTTTTTGTTCCATATAAGCATTTTTCAGAGCATCAAATTGCTTTTGGCAAATGAAAATTTCTGATCTATTCTATTTTATGAAACTGAGTCCTAGATTGTGTGTAGCATAGGGCTATCAGTTTAGAAAAGAAAAATAGTCTAGAGAGATCATACAATCCAGTTACCTTATTTTACTGAATGAGGAAACCAAGTTCCAGAGATTTTAAGGAATATGCCTAAGGAAAGACATATGTAGTTACAAAAATTAAGAATCTCACAAGTTGGACATCTGATCTGATCTCTTTTCTGAAAGCTGAGTCTGCTCTGGAAATACATCATAATTGGTCATATAGTTTCTACCTGATAACATCTAATATTGAGGAAGTTATCTCATTAATGGAATTTATTTCCCAGAAAAAGAAAAAAAGATTTTGATGATATAAAGAAAATACCATCTTCAGATCAAAGAAGACCAAGAGATGACCTTGGAGGAGATAACATGGTACAATAGAAAGGATGTTTAACTTGGAGTCCAAAGAACTGGGTTCAGATCCTACATGAGTCTATTATTAGCATTGTGATTTTGGGCAAGCCAGATAATCTCTCTGATCCTCAGTTTCCTTTTTTTTGTAAAACTAAGAGAACTAAACTATAAGATCTTTAAGATCCCTCTGTCCCTAAATCTATTATATCATGAAGATTGTTGGAATGTGCACACAAAAAATGGTATGGGGGGAGACACAGTGTAGTGACATTTCGTATTTCTGCCTTTCTGTTTTTATGAGACTTTGAACAAATCATATAACCTCTAGTAAACATCAGAACCAGTACCCTTGACTACAAATATAACACTGCTACTATCTGTCTCTTAATCCTCAAGTCTTAGTTTTTAGATGATGGGTATCCAGTATAATAGTGAATAAATTTAATGAGGATGACCAAGGATTACCACTTCCCCTTGTCCCAGATCCACTTAAATTTGTGTTATTAACCTTTTCCTCTCTACCAAAAAATTCTCTCCTATACAAAGAGTATGGTTACATAAATTTATTTATACTACAATTCTTTCTTTCATAATTAAGTTGAACTTGATAATCTCTTTAATGAAGTTAATATATTTTTCTGGATAAGTCTCAGAACTGAATTAATAAAGGTAGTAGAGTATAGTAGAAACAATATTAGACAGAGCTTTACAAGTAGATTCCTGCTTGTAAAATATTTGAAACATTGTTAATATATGATAAAAAAAAAAGTCTTTGGTTCATCTTTTACTTAGGGACCATTATCATTCTTTGATTAGTTTAGCTAATCCTTCTCTTTTCCCCTGATTTAGACAAAGTAACATTCTTGTTTGAATTATACCTGGATACTAGCATGAGTTGAATTTTTAGCTGTTGCTTTTCTAAATGAAAAGCTCTGCTACTTTTTCCAAGTCATGCAGTAGTTAAGCCATTTTAATATTTCTTTTTTCTGCCAAGTGGGTATTTCAGTCATCCTATTCCTGATGAAGTAATTGATAACGTTTTAAATAAAAAAGCAATTTATATTTGTATATCACTTCCTAGTGTTCAAATTGATTTCCATATCCTATATCAAAAGATCTTTACTAGAATCCCTGAGGTAAGCAGGACAGATATGAATATCACAACTTTACCATTTAGAAACTGAAATTCAGGCTCATTAACTTGCCAAAGGCCATACTAAAGCAATTCTGATCTAACATACATTTATCAAAGGGCTGCTATCTACAAAATGGTGAGCTGGATTCTAATAATATAAGGAGAATAAATTAAGTTAGGCCATATAGAATTTTTTTTTTCCTTGAAAGGCACAACATTTAGATGGATGAGTAAGGCTAAACTTATTTATTTGTATATTTGTATTTTTATCTACTCTAAGATAGTCTCCTAACTGTAACAACTATGGGTTGTTGACTGTCCTGGCTACTTGGGTCTTTGTCCCATTTCTAGTAAAAGCAAGGTTCTTGTCTGTGTTGTCATTATTGCTATTCGTCACCTTTTATGTTACTTGGGTGCTTCTGGTTGATTTTTTAAACTAGAACTCTGGGATAGAATAAGTTATTTGAGTTTCTTGATTGTATTTCAATCTTGTGTGAAAGTTTAAATTTTTATTGCTGTAGATATGTGGGAGATAAGCAATCTACCTCTATTCAGGATGTATGAAAGTGCAATTCTGGATAATTTCAAAATGAGGATTTGGTCATGAGAATAAGGTCTTCTAACTCTGCCTAATAATGTTTCTCCTCTCCTAAACTACATTTGTTGATTAATTTCTGATACTGATCCTAGAAAATATTTTTACCATTAAAAGTAAAGCTTTTAATCTTTTCTCAATTCTTATCTTCCATGACCCCTTTTGTAACAATGATAATATCTTTTGTCGTTGCCTGCTTTCCTACAGACAGAACCTATCATCCTTATTGTGATGTGAAATGAAAGGGAAATGGAATATCACATGGGGGTGATGTCAATCAGCTCAATGTACAGTAACTGTGAAGAGTTAGGAGGAACATCAAAATGCTGGGGACACTTGGACTCTGGCAATAACACTGACCTCAACCAGTATGATAATATTTCTCCTATATGTATAATCTTCCTTGGATTCCCCCAATTATTGGACCAGTAATAGCTATTAGGGGTTATTGCTAAATTTCCCATTTTAGTGATTGGATAAAGTCCAAAAAGTTTAACTGATTTTCATAAGGTCACAAAACTCATAAGTTTTTAAGAAGAAATTTAAACACAAATATCCAGAAGTCAAATTCAGTATTTTATTTACTATAGCTATTAGCTAATCCTTCTTCAACCTAATTTCCATGGTTCTGAAATTTTATGATACTCCTCTTAGCTGATTAAACATTCGTTTTCTAATGCCTATTCTTATTCCTCCCATGTTCTAAATAGAGTCATTGTCCAAAGTTCTGACCCCAATGCTCAGTTTTTATGTTATCCATTTCCATGTCTTCAGTGATCATTTCTGTGTACAGGATTCCCAAATCCAAATGGTCTAAATTTCCATCTATTATTTGGCTATTTAAACTCAACATATTCATTTATCATTCCTCACCAAATAAATGAACCCTAACCTCTCTAATTTTTTTACTAGTACTACTATTATTCCATTGGCTTTAACCTCAAGGATTATTTGACTCTTCCCTACACTAAGAATTAGATCTCTGTTACTATATATATTTAAGTGTTCAATTAAGGACTGTGTATGAGCTCTATAACAATAAATATCATGTATTAGCTAAACTTTGTCAAACATGAGCTCCAGGAAAATATAGTCATATCCAAGGTTCAATTTGAGTCAGCATAAAAATAAAATAATATAAACTCTCTATCAATCTTTTTTTTTATTTTAACCAGTCTAGATGTCACATTAAGTCAAGGAAAAACTATTTAATTAAAATAAAATAAAAGCAACATAAATATTAAGGAAACCCCCCCTTACTCAAAGTAAGGCACTCTTTCTCATAAATTTCACCCCTATTTTTTTTTTTGAGGAAACATGCAAAAATAGCTAAGTGATACACCCAGGAGAGCGAAAATATATATCCTGGACAAATCATGTTTCTTGGGTTATATTGCAGTTGGAACATACCTCTGCCTCAAAAGCTGCCAATTTATTTACTTCTCTAAAAAGAGAGAATTCTGGCAGACAGTTTCACAAAAGTTTCTCCATTGAGCTATGAGTTGCTTTGTCCATTGAACCATGATTTGGTGTTTTTTGCTTGGTTGTCTTCTATTTTTCCATCTGTAGCTTCTTTTTAAATGAGGTATCTCATAGCCCAGAAATTATTTCAGTTATTTTTCAATGGGGATCTACTTTCTCATCCACTTAGCAAAAGCCAATAGGTCAACTCTGTCTTTTGCAGTTCTTTACTTTTACTTCAGTGACCACTCCCTTATCATGTGAGTCAAGATGAAATAATTCCCACCCTGCACCTGCCAAGTACCATTGGACCACTCAGGTTGCCTGGATCTTCATATTACCAAATCAGAAGGATGGGATGGGGATGACATCCGCATCCTACTTTTCTTTGCTCTTGCTCTCTCTCTGCTCTCACTCTGCTCTCCCACTTTTTCTCTCGCTCTCACTCTTGCTCTCTCACTTTCTGTCTTTCTTGCTCTCTCTCTCTCTCTTTCTCTCTCTCTCTCTCTTGCTCTCACTCTCTTGCTCTCTCACTCTCTTTCTCCCCAAGCACACACAGCTAATCAGTTAATCATTTTTAAAAATTAAATTTAATTAATTTGAATACAATTGCGCAGAAGGTTTGATTAAAAGGCACCATACATAGTGGTGAAAATATTTCCTGACTTAGAATCAGAAAGTCCTAGATTTCATTCATATATTAACAACTGAATAATTATAGAGCAAGTCATTTTACTTCTCTGTATCTCAGTTTCGTTATTTGTAAAGCCGAGATAATAGTAACACTTACCTCACAGGATTATTGCCAAGGATAAGATAAGTTAGGATAATAGATACTGTCAAGGATAAGATGCAAAGATCCTTGTAAAACTTAAGTGCTATATGTGAGCTATAATTATTGCTTTGGCTGTCTTAGACCTTTTATGTTAAATGAGAACATCTGAAGTTTCATATTTTTGTAAAGGAATAATGTACATAAAGAATATCATACTTTAATCCCCATCCCCTTCAGATGTGTGGAGTTCGATGCAGTTTGGTTCCAGATGCATAACTTTCATTAATAATGATGAGAGTATTGGGTTTGCATGAAAAAAGATATCTCCTAAATATTAGTTACAAGCTAGAATGAACATTTCACCCTTCATTGGCCATATGGAATTGAAATGATGAAAATGAAAAACCTTATATTGAGCTTATTGGTTTCTAGGCACCTTATTTGTACAAGGAACAGATGTCAGTGCTCTTCAGTAACCTTCCCATCAGCAGGGAGTTCTACTAACATTAAGGAAGCAAGACTTCATCTTTAGGTTCTTAAGAATTTTCTTCAATAAAAAGAAACGGGCATGGGTAAAAGATTCCTTCCCTTGACTTGCAAGTGTGTGTGTGTGTGTGTGTGTGTGTGTAGAACTCTCTTTAATGTTAATAATGTTATCTGCATACATTCTTGACATGGAGACTGAAAAAGATCTCTACCCCTTTAGGTATATATGTAGCCAGAGTAAGAAAAGAAGATTATTGGGAAGTAATTCATTGTGCATTAACTGTGAAATTGGACTATTTTATCCAGCTTCATTTTTACTTTTGTCAGAAATGGTCAGTTAAATGGGGATAACTAGATTATATCTGGGTTAATTCTTCCAATCCAATCCTGCAGAGATATAAAAATCAATCAACAAGCATTTATGTAGTGCCTATTGAATCCCCAGAACTATGTTAATGTATGGAAAGCTACATGTAATTACACAGTCCACTTTCTTACTTATAGAAAGTATTCTAAAGTACAAAAATTCTTTATTTCCAACAACATTTATTAAACTCTCATATCAGCACTATGCTAGGTGCTAGGGATACAAAAACAAAATGAAAAATATTTCCTATTATTTTAAGAAGCTTGTATCCTACTAGAGATGCAATATTTTTTTTAAAAAAATGTGCATATTCATGAAAACTTGACAACAGAGGGGACAAAAATGATCAAGAGGACCAAGAAAGGATAGGAACTATAACATCAGTTTAACCTCGAATGAAGCTAGGGATTCCAAGAAGACAGAGACTGGAAGGATGTGTTATTTCCTACATGGAGAATATAGCTTATACATTGAAATGGAGATAGAAGAAATGGAATGCAGAGTTAAAGAAAGAAGTAGTCAAATTAGGTAGAATATGAAAATATTGAATGTTTGGAACCAGATTTTGAAAGATTTTAAATGCAAAGCTGAACAGTTAATATTTTACCATAAAGACACCGAAATTTCTTAAGCAGAGGTGTGATATGGTCAGACTTCCACTTGAAACGTTTTATGTATTGTTTTATTTTGTTTTGGGCAACTGTGCAAATGCCAGATAGGAGCTAGGAAAAACTAAAAATAATAATAATAATAATAGGAGTCCAATTAGGAGAAAAAGGAGATCAGGTAGAAATGATTTGTGACAACAAATAAACTATATTCATATTGGACATGTTAAACTTGAGAAACCTTTGGAAATAGTCATACTGGATATCCTATAACTAAGAGAGTTCTTATAACATTTTAATCAATCATACCATTTTTATTTTTATTTTTATTTTTGCTGAGGCAATTGGGATTAAATGACTTGCCCAGGGTCACACAGCTAGGAAGTATTAAATATTTGAGGTCAAATTTGAACTTAGGTCCTCCTGACTTCAGGGCTGATGCTCTATCCACTGTACCATCTAGTTGCCCCCACCATTTTTACATTGATGGATAAATAACCCATGGATATAATTTAAGTATTCACTAGTCTTATTCTGAAGGCTCATTATGGTATAGAGATATTCTTGGGTTTAGAGAGGTTGTGATTATAAAATATTTAATCTCTTAGATCTACTATCCTACAAAATACTCTTTTGCTTACAAAGCTTTCCTGGTTTGTTTGTTTTCAGTGGAGGAGGAAAGATTAGGGGAAGGAGAAAAAAATTTTTTTTTTGTTAATTGAAAAAAAAATTCAATTTTTAAAGAAAAATTATACCACTCTAAACCATAATTGCTAAATTGGCATAAATAATTACTGAGTGATCAAAAGGTCTCTATTGTCTGCTAAATCCTTAACAGCTTCTAACATGGGTCTGAGGGAAGAAAGGTGAGTATGATAACTGCTCATGAAAAACTAACTTTAAAGGTAGGGGAAAGTGTCTAAGAAGGGAATTGGTGGAAAGAATTATCAAATTGATCTAAATCAAAGATTTTTTTAAAAAGCTGAGGTGAATAATAATTGAATTAGATTTTTATTTTCTTTTAGGTGTAGATTGGATCATTGTTTCTGTAAGTAGTTCTACCAAATTTCTTTCTAAATTTACTATTCTTTTTTAACCATGAAAATGTCATATTTGTGTTTTCTCATGTCAAATTAAATATAATTGTATAGTGCTGCTCTTGAGCTTTTTAGCAGTTGTAAAAGTACATACAATCACATTTTGAAACATTACATATTAAATTCTCGTTGTTTTCAATAAATTAACATAATTAAAAGAATATTAAGAACATTTGCTCTAAATAATTTAAAGTTCAATGATTACTCAGTTGTTGTTTTTTGCTATCATCATATGAAAAGAGAAGGTCTTCAGAAGGTAGTCTGAAGGAAACTAGGGTGAATTAATCTTTTTTACACAAGAGCAGTAATAGCATATATTGCATGTAAAATATAATAGTAATTTACAATTTATTTATATATGTATATATATAAAGTATGTATTACTCTTTAAGAGATTTCTGTTCTTATCAGGGTACAGAATCTTCAATAGTTCAAGTAGCTATATGGCTCTAGAGTTAAGGACCAACTCTGCCACTTCTGATTCATCTCTGATGATTATTACCTGTATGATCTTAGACAAATCTTTTAAACTTCATTGGCCCATTTCCTCATCTGTAAAATGAGATGTCTAGTTTCCACTATCATTTCTAGCTCTAAAGATATGAGTTTATAATCTTAACCAACATTATTTTTGTTCATATTTTTAAAAAACTTCAATAGAGCAGAACAATGAAAAAACTAAAACTAAAACCTTTCTCTGGTTCTTTTAATATTTCTTAAATAAAAAAATACTATCTATAATTTCTCATTTTTTACTATATTATCAAAAATCCTTTTTTAAAATTATACTTAGTCTAAATTGAAAAAAATTATATCACTTATGAGCACATCATGGTTATGAGATAATATGCAGCAAATCTACCTTAATAAATCAGGAGATTGCTCTTTGGGTCAACTATAATTGCATCATTTTAAAACTATGTTATTTCATGATTTGCAGATATATAAAATCATTGACAGATTTTTGGTCTGTTTTTATTTTAAAATGGCCTTTTGAAACTAAAGAATACTTTAGGATCACTGAAAGCACATTTGTTCAATTGTTTCAGGCATGATCTATCCTTTATCACCCCATTTGGGGTTTTCTTGGCAAGTACATTACAACCTTACAAATGTGATCCACCCTAATCTCCTTTTCCTCACTCTGCTTGGTCCTAAATTCCTGCCTATCTCATTGTTCCTGTTCACAAAATAAGTGTTAATACACTATCTCAGTGGGAAATTGTCTATTCATTTGCATCCTTATTGTCTGAGAAATAGGTTTTCTTCATGTGTTTTTTCCAATATTTATGGGTAGTCAGATCTCTTTTGAAAAATTATGAATTTCATTGAGAGGCTCAAAGAATATGATGTTTAAATGTTTAAGTCCTAACTTCTACTTGGCTAATAAGTATTACTTTAACTGAGTTAAGTTTTATGATCCTCAGACTTTTTCTGTTTATAGAAAGAGGAAGTTGAGAACTAGATGATATTAAAGGCCACTTCCTACTCTAAATCAGTGAACCCATCATGCTATAATCCCTTTTAGTCTTAGATTTATCATCTCATGATATCAGTCCAACATTAACTTTAAGCAGGAGCATTTGTCAAGTCTCTCTATCATTGAGAATTTCATCTTCATTTAGGCTTTTTTAGGATATCCTCCATGACACAGGAGAATACTTTTGTTAACATGTGTCTAAATGTTTACTTTACTTGATGCTGATATTCAGTGAATCGTTGTATTATCATTTTTGTGGTCACAACTCTCCTGGAAAATTTAATATATGGTATTAGCATATGTTGGAAAGGATATCTTTTGAGGAAAGCCTCTAAAGCTTCATTTTGATCTAGAATCAAATATTACTTTTTTTTGTAATAACCATAAAGGAAACAAAACAGTATATTAAATTTATTGCACCATTAAATTATTTGTATAACTGTACAGTTGTATTGTGCTATATACAAAATTGTCTATGAAAGTCAATCAGCTCTTCCATATTCATAGTTCATAGATTTTTCAAGCTGAAATGGACTTCACATGTTATTTCTTATAATGCTCTTATTTTAAAAATAAAGAGATTGAATCTCAGTAAAGTTAGGTGACTTGCCTAGGTCACATAGGATATCTTCCATGTCTATATATACCATTCTCATAAGCATTCTATTCAAAGGGGGATCAAAAACATATGATATTGGCATCTTCTTGGTTGACCTTTGTATGTTGTTCTTTTAAACACATTCTTTTTTTCCCCTTTCTTTTGGCATCTTTTCTTTTGGAGATTATTTTGATAACTTAATACCAAGTACTTGGGAATCTGTGTTTCTTTCAGCCTGAAGTTTTTTCTATATCTCTTTGATAGCATTCAGCTTTTTTCCTACTAATTTAACCTCTTGGAGTATGCATCATATATTTTCTTTTTTAATTTATTTATTCAATTTTCCCCAATTACATTTAAAACATTTTTAATGTTTTTTAAACTATTGAATTCTATATTCTCTTTCTTATCCCCACCCCCAGCCTTCATTAATTTTTTTTTCTTTTTTTTTTTTTTTTTTTTATAAATTTTATTTTATTTAATAATAACTTCGCATTGACAGAATCCATGCCAGGATAATTTCTACACGACATTATCCCTTGCAATCACTTATGTTTCGTTTTTTCCCCTCCCTCCCTCCCCCCCCCCCCAGGATGGCAAGCAGTCCTATATATGCTAAACATGTTGCAGTATATCCTAGATACAATACATATTTGCAGAACCGAACAGTTCTCTTGTTGCACAGGGAGAATTGGATTCAGAAGGTAAAAATAACTCGGGAAGAAAATCAAAAATGCAAATAGTTCACATTCATTTCCCAGTATTCCTTCTTTGGGTGTAGCTGTTTCTGTCCATCATTTCTCCAATGAAACTCAGTTAAGTCTCCTTGTCAGAGAAATCCACTTCCATCAGAATACATCCTCATACAATATCGTTGTCGAAGTGTATAATGATCTCCTGGTTCTGCTCATCTCACTTAGCATCAGTCCATGTAGGTCTCTCCAAGCCTCTCTGTATTCATCCTGCTGGTCATTCCTTACAGAGCAATAATATTCCATAACATTCATATACCACAATTTACCCAGCCATTCTCCAATTGATGGGCATCCATTCAATTTCCAGTTTCTAGCCACTACAAACAGGGCTGCTACAAACATTTTGGCACATACAGGTCCCCTTCCCTTTTTTAGTATCTCTTTGGGGTATAAGCCCAATAGAAACACTGCTGGATCAAAGGGTATGCACAGTTTGATAACTTTTTGGGCATAATTCCAGATCGCTCTCCAGAATGGCTGGATTCGTTCACAACTCCACCAACAATGCATCAATGTTCCCGTTTTCCCGCATCCCCTCCAACATTCATCATTGTTTTTTCCTGTCATCTTAGCCAATCTGACAGGTGTGTAGTGATATCTCAGAGTTGTCTTAATTTGCATTTCTCTGATCAATAGTGATTTGGAGCACTCTTTCATGTGAGTGGTAATAGTTTCAATTTCTTCATCTGAAAATTGTCTGTTCATATCCTTTGACCATTTATCAATTGGAGAATGGCTTGATTTTTTATAAATTTGAGTCAGTTCTCTATATATTTTGGAAATGAGGCCTTTATCAGAACCTTTAATTGTAAAGATGTTTTCCCAGTTTGTTACTTCCCTACTAATCTTGTTTGCATTCGTTCTGTTTGTACAAAGGCTTTTTAATTGGATATAATCAAAATTTTCTATTTTGTGATTGGTAATGGTCTCTAGTTCATCTTTGGTCACAAATTTCTTTCTCCTCCACAAGTCTGAGAGATAAACTATCCTATGTTCCTCTAATTTATTTATAATCTCGTTCTTTATGCCTAGGTCATGGACCCATTTTGATCTTATCTTGGTATGTGGTGTTAAGTGTGGGTCCTTGCCTAATTTCTGCCATACTAATTTCCAGTTATCCCAGCAGTTTTTATCAAATAATGAAATCTTATCCCAAAATTTAGAATCTTTGGGTTTGTCAAACACTAGATTGCTATAGTTGACTATTCTGTCTTGTGAACCTAACCTTTTCCACTGATCCACTAATCTATTTCTAAGCCAATACCAGATGGTTTTGGTGACTGCTGCTTTATAATATAATTTTAGATCAGGTACAGCTAGACCACCTTCATTTGATTTTTTTTTCATTAATTCCCTTGAGATTCTCGACTTTTTATTGTTCCATATGAATTTTGTTGTTACTTTTTCTAAATCATTAAAATATTTTCTTGGAAGTCTGATTGGTATAGCACTAAATAAATAGATTAGTTTAGGGAGTATTGTCATCTTTATTATATTTGCTCGGCCTATCCAAGAGCACTTAATATTTTTCCAATTATTTAAGTCTGACTTTATTTGTGTGAAAACTTTTTTGTAATTTTGCTCATATAATTCCTGACTTTCCTTTGGTAGGTAGATTCCCAAATATTTTATGCTATCAACAGTTATTTTGAATGGAATTTCTCTTTGTATCTCTTGCTCTTGGATTTTGTTGGTGGTGTATAAGAATGCTGAGGATTTATGGGGATTTATTTTGTATCCTGCTACTTTGCTAAAATTATGAATTATTTCTAATAGCTTTTTAGTAGAATCTCTGGGGTTTTCTAGGTATACCATCATATCATCTGCAAAGAGTGATAGTTTGGTTTTCTCATTGCCTACTCTAATTCCTTTAATCTCTTTCTCGACTCTTATTGCAGAGGCCAGTGTTTCTAATACAATATTGAATAATAATGGTGATAGTGGGCAACCTTGCTTCACTCCAGATCTTACCGGGAAAGGTTCCAGTTTTTCCCCATTGCATATGATGCTTACTGAAGGTTTAAAATATATGCTCCTAACTATTTTAAGGAAAAGTCCTTTTATTCCTATGCTCTCAAGTGTTTTTATTAGGAATGGCTGTTGGATTTTATCAAATGCTTTTTCTGCATCTATTGAAATGATCATATGGTTTTTGTTTGGTTGGTTGTTGATATAGTCAATTATGTTAATAGTTTTCCTAATATTGAACCAGCCCTGCATTCCTGGTATAAATCCTACTTGGTCATAGTGTATTATCCTGGGGATGATTTTCTGTAATCTTTTTGCTAATATTTTATTTAAGATTTTAGCATCAATATTCATTAGGGAGATTGGTCTATAATTTTCTTTCTCTGTTTTCGGCCTACCTGGTTTAGGTATCAGTACCATATCTGTGTCATAAAAGGAGTTTGGTAGGACTCCTTCAATCCCTACTTCTTCAAATAGTTTATTTAGCATTGGAGTTAATTGATCTTTAAATGTTTGATAGAATTCAGATGTAAATCCATCTGGTCCTGGGGTTTTTTTCTTAGGGAGTTGATTGATAGTTTGTTCTATTTCTTTTTCTAAGATAGGAGTGTTTAGGATATTTACTTCTTCCTCTGTTAGTTTAGGTAAGCTATATTTTTGGAGGTATTCTTCTATTTCATTTAAGTTGTCGAATTTATTGGCGTAAAGTTGGGCAAAGTAACTCCTAATTATTGCTCTAATTTCCTCTTCGTTAGTGGTGAGTTCTCCCTTTTCATTTTTAAGACTAACAATTTGATTTTCCTCTTTCCTTTTTTTAATCAGATTTACTAAGGGTTTGTCTATTTTGTTGGTTTTTTCATAGAACCAACTCTTAGTTTTATTAATCAATTCAATAGTTTTTTTACTTTCAATTTTATTGATCTCTCCTTTTATTTTTTGAATTTCAAGTTTAGTGTTTGATTGGGGGTTTTTAATTTGTTCCTTTTCTAGCATTTTTAGTTGCAAGCCCAATTCATTGACCTTCTCTTTCTCTATTTTATACAAATAGGCCTCTAGAGATATGAGATTTCCCCTTATTACCGCTTTGGCTGCATCCCATACATTTTGGTATGATGTCTCATTATTATCATTTTCTTGGATGAAGTTATTAATTATGTCTATAATTTGCTGTTTCACCCAATCATTCTTTAGTATGAGATTATTTAGTTTCCAATTATTTTTTGGTCTACTTTCCTGTGGCTTTTTATTGAATGTAATTTTCAATGCATCATGGTCTGAAAAGGATGCATTCACTATTTCTGCCTTACTGCATTTGAGTTTGAGGTTTTTATGTCCTAATATATGATCAATTTTTGTATAAGTTCCATGAACTGCTGAAAAGAAGGTGTACTCCTTTCTGTCCCCATTACATTTTCTCCAGAGATCTATCATATCTAATTTTTCTAGTATTCTATTTATCTCTTTGACTTCTTTCTTATTTATTTTGTAGTTTGATTTATCTAATTCTGAGAGTGCAAGGTTGAGATCTCCCACTATTATAGTTTTACTGTCTATTTCTTCTTGCAGCTCTCTTAATTTCTCTTTTAAGAATTTAGATGCTACACTACTTGGTGCATATATATTTAATATAGATACTTCTTCATTATTCATTCTACCCTTTAGCCAGATATAGTGCCCTTCCTTATCTCTTTTGATTAGATCAATTTTTGCTTTAGCTTGATCTGAGATCAGGATGGCTACCCCTGCTTTTTTGGCTTCACCTGAAGCATAGTAGATTTTGCTCCAACCTTTTACCTTTAACCTGCATGTATCACCCCGCTTCAGGTGTGTTTCCTGTATACAACATATTGTAGGATTCTGGCTTTTAATCCATTCTGCTGACCGCTTCCTCTTTATAGAGGAGTTTACCCCGTTCACATTTATGGTTAAAATGACCAATTCTGTATTACTTGCCATCTTGTTAACCCCGGTTTATGCTTTTCTCCCTTCTTACTCCCTTACCCCCTCCCTTACCCCCCTTCCCAGTATTAAGCTTGTGAGCTCCCCTTGCTTCTCACAGCCCTCCCTTTTTCAGTATCCCTCCCCCCCATTAGAGTTCCCCCCCCAACTTGCCCCTTTCCCTCCCAGTTACCGTATTCCCTTCCACTTGGCTTATTCCTTCCTTTTTCACTTTTCCCTTCTCACTTTTCAATGAGGTGGGAGAAGTTTCACCATAGATTGAATATGTCTAAAATTCTTCTCTTAATGCCAATTCTGAAAGCAGTAAAATACTCACTATTTTCATCCCTCTCCATTCTTTCTCTCAGATATACTAGGTTTTCTTTGCCTCTTCATGAAATGTAGTACCCCCACTTTCCCTTTTTTCTAGTACAATGTCCTTTCCACAACTAGTTTCTAGAACAAGGTATACATGTATTCTTTATACATCTTTACAGCCGAAATATAGTTCCCAAGATTAATCTTTACCTTTTTAGATTTCTCTTGAGTTCTGTGCTTGTAGATCAAATTTTTTGTTAAGTTCTGGTTTTTTCATCAGAAATAGATGAAATTCGCTTATTTCGTTGAATGTCCATCTTCTTCCCTGGAAAAAGATGCTCAATCTCGCTGGGTAAGTTATTTTTGGTTGCATACCAAGTTCCTTAGCCTTTCGGAATATCATATTCCAGGCCCTTCGATCCTTTAATGTGGATGCTGCCAGATCCTGGGTGATCCTTATTGTGGCTCCTTGATACTTGAATTGGGTTTTTCTAGCCGCTTGCAGTATTTTTTCCTTTGCCTGAGGGTTCTGGCATTTGGCCACTATATTCCTTGGTGTTTTGATTTTAGGATCCCTTTCAGTAGGGGATCGATGAATTCTTTCAATGTCTATTTTACCTTCTGTTTCTATGACTTCTGGGCAGTTCTCTTTGATAATTTCCTGGAAGATAGTGTCCAGGCTTTTTTTTTCATCATACTTTTCTGGAAGTCCGATGATTCTCAGGTTGTCTCTCCTGGATCTGTTTTCCAGGTCTGTTGTCTTCCCCAGAAGGTATTTCACATCCTTTTCCATTGTTTGATTTTTTTGGATTTGCTTGACTGATTCTTCTTGTCTCCTCGAGTCATTCAATTCCACTTGTTCGACCCTGATTTTCAGTGAGGTATTTTCTTCACTCACTTTTTTAAGATCTTTTTCTAATTGTCCAATTGAGTTCTTTTGTTCTGTGGAATTTTTTTCCATTTCGCCAATTTTGTTTTCCAGTTCACCAATCCTATTTTTCAAGGATTTGGTTTCTTTATCCACTCTCTCTTTAACTGACTTCTCCAGGCTCTTTTGCCAAGCCTCCCTCTCCTTTTCCCATTTTTCTTCTAGCTCCCTTGTGAGAGCCTTTTTAATTTCCTCCATGAGATTCATCTGTGCTGAGGGACATAAGGTCTCCTCCTTCGGGGATTCACCTGGGGACTGTTTGTTTTTAGTCTCCTCAGGGTTTGGAGTCTGCTCTTTATCTGTATAAAAGCTGTCCAGGGTTAAATTCTTTTTCAGTTTCTTGCTCATTCTGTCTATTTATCAAAGACAAACTATCAAAGAAACAGAAGGAAAAAAACCCCTTGAATGGAGGCTGCTTTCTTTGGGGGAGGGGCAGGGTATTCGTGAGGCACGGGTCCTACTGTGCTATGGCGCCTGCGCGCTGAGATCCGAGCGCTCTGAGATCCGAGCGGGCTAAGACACTGTGGGGGAGGGGTGGCCAGGTCCCGAGAGACTCCAGCTGTTTGGGGTTGTATTCTTCACCCCCGGTGTTTTTAGCTTCTCTGCTGGGCTGCTGACTTGCTCCTATAGCAAAGCTCTCCCCGCAGAGACGGCTGCGATCGCGCCCTACCCCCTCTTCGCTCTACCTGGTTCTGAGCTGCTATCTGTGCTCTGGTTGCAGCTGCTGCCCGCAGACTGCTTCCAAATACCGTCCCCGCCCTCGCGCAAAAACAGACCTTTCTTGACGAGTCTCAAGGATGGTTTCTCTTGGTAAGTAATTGTATGGTTTTTTTTCAGTCGAGCATTAATTCAGAGGCATGAAATGAAATGAATAGTGAGAGAAAAACACGGAGGTTACACAGAAGCGTATTTCCTCTCCGCCATCTTGGCCGGAAGTCCCTCCCCCAGCCTTCATTAAGAAACCACATGTGAAATTATGTAAAACATTTCCATAAGTCATGTTGTGAAAGAAAACATAGCTATGCCACTATAATAGGGAGAAAGCCCTCAAGAAAAAATAATGTGTGAGGGGTGAGGAAAACACAAGAATGTTTCAATCTGTATTCAAACAGTCATTTCCTTCTATGGGTACAAATAGGGTTTTTCCATAATAACTCCTTCGGAGTAGTCATGGATCATTGTACTGCTGAGCATAATAAAATCATTTGCAGCTACTATTACTTTGAATACAGTACATTTCATATTGCTTGAGTTCAAGGCCTTTCCAAGTTTTTTTTTTTTCCCCTGACAGCATCCTGCTCATCATTTCCCATAGAACAATAATATCCATGACAATCACATGCCACAATTTATTCAAGCCATTGCCCTATTGATTAGCATCTCTTCAATTTCCATGTATTTTTTTTTTTTGTTGGCCCTGAGAAAAGAGCTACAACAAATATTTTGTATCTATAGGTCCTTTTCCTTTTTGAAATCTCTTTTGATATTCACGCCTGGTAGTGGTATTGTTAGGCAAAGGAAATGAATAAATTTATAGTCCTTTGGGCTTTGATCATGTATCAACAGAGAGATGGCTTTTATCATTTTTTTTATCAATTTGACTTTATGTTTGAGACATAAGGTCTTATCAGAGAAATTGCTTCAAAATTATTATTTTTTAAATTATAACTTTTTATTGACAGAACCCATGCCTGGGTAATTTTTTTACAACATTATCCCTTGCACTCATTTCTGTTCTGACTTTTCCCCTCCATCTCTCCATCCCCTTCCTCAGATGGCAAGAAATCCTATACATGTTAAATATGTCACAGTATATCTTAGATACATTATATGTGTACAGAACTCAACAGTTCTCTTGTTGCACAGGAAGAATTGGATTCAGAAGATAAAAATAACTCAGGAAGAAAAACAAAAATGCCACAGTTTACACTCATTTCTCAGTGTTCTTCCTTTGGGTATAGCTGCTTCTATCCACCATTGATGAATTGAAACTGAGTTAGTTCTCTTTGTCAAAGAAATCCACTTCCATCAGAATACATTTTCATACAGTATCGTTGTTGATGCATATAATGATCTCCTGGTTCTGCTCATTTCACTTAGCATCAGTTCATGTAAGTTTCTCCAAGCCTCTCTGTATTCATCCTGCTGGTCATTTCTTACAGAATAATAATATTCCATAACATTCATATACCACAATTTACCCAACCATTCTCCAATTGATGGCCATCCACTCATTTTCCAGTTTCTAGCCACTACAAACAGGGCTGCCACAAATATTTTGGCACATACAGGTCCCTTTCCCTTCTTTAGTATCTCTTTGGGATATAAGCCCAATTGTAACACTGCTGGATCAAAGGGTATGCAGTTTGATAACTTTTTGGGCATAATTCCAGATTGCTCTCCAGAATGGTTGGATTCATTCACAACTCCACCAACAATGTATCAATGTCCCAATTTCCCCGTATCCCCTCCAACATTCATCATTATGAATGATGTAGTGTAGTGGTATCTCAGAGTTGTCTTAATTTGCATTTCTCTGATCAATAGTAATTTGGCACACTCTTTCATATGAGTGGAAATAGTTTCAATTTCACCATCTGAAAATTGTCTGTTCATATCCTTTGACCATTTATCAATTGGAGAATGGCTTGATTTATTATAAATTAGAGTCAATTCTCTATATATTTTGGAAATGAGAATCTTTAATTGTGAAAATGTTTTCCCAGTTTATTGCTTCCCTTCTAATCTTGTTTGCATTAGTTTTGTTTGTATAAAGGCTTTTTAATTTTATATAATCAAAATTTTCTATTTTATGATCAATAATGATCTCTAATTCATCTTTGGTCACAAATTTCTTCCTCCTCCAGAAGTCTGAGAGGTAAACTATCCTATGTTACTCTAGTTTATTTATATTCTCATTCTTTATGCCTAAATCATGGACCCATTTTTATCTTATCTTGGTATACGGTGTTAAGTGTGGGTCCATGCCTAATTTCTGCCATACTAATTTCCAATTTTCCCAGCAGTTTTTGTCAAATAATGAATTTTTATCTCAAAAGTTAGGCTCTTTGGGTTTGTCAAACACGAGATTTCTATAGTTGACTATTTTGTCTTGTGAACCTAACCCATTCCACTGATCAACTTATCTATTTCTTAGCCAATACCAAATGGTTTTGGTGACTGCTGCTTTATAATATAGTTTTAGATCAGGTACAGCTAGGTCATCTTCATTTGATTTTTTAAAAATTCCCTTGAGATTTTCGACCTTTTGTTCTTCCATATGAATTTTGTTGTTATTTTTTCTAGATCATTAAAATATTTTCTTGGGAGTCTGATTGGTATAGCACTAAATAAATAAATTAGTTTAGGAAGTATTGTCATTTTTATTATATTCACTCAGCCTATCCAAGAGCATTTAATATTTTTCCAATTATCTAAATCTGACTTTATTTGTTTGGAAAGATTTTTGTAACTTTGCTCATATAGTTCCTGACTTTCCTTTGGTAGATAGATTCCCAATATTTTATGCTATCAACAAGTTTTTGAATGGAATTTCTCTTTGTATCTCTTGCTTTTAGATTTTATTAGAGATGTATAACAATGCTGAGGATTTATGTGGATTTATTTTATATCCTGCAACTTTGCTAAAGTTATGAATTATTTCTAATAGCTATTTAGTAGAATCTCTGGGGTTCTCTAAGTATACCATCATATCATCTGCAAAGAGTGATAGTTTGGTTTCCTCTTTACCTACTCTAATTCCTTTAATCTCTTTCTTGACTCTTATTGCTAAGGCTAGCATTTCTAATACAATATTGAATAATAATGGTGATAGTGGGCAATCTTGTTTTACTCCTGATCTTACTGGGAAAGGTTCCAGTTTTCCCCCACTGCATATGATGCTTACTGACAGTTTTAAATATATGCTCCTGCCTATTTTAAGGAAAAGTCCATTTATTCCTATGCTCTTGAGTGTTTTTATTAGGAATGGATGTTGCATTTTATCAAATGCTTTTTCTGCATCTATTGAGATGATCATATGTTTTTTGTTAATTTGGTTATTGATATAGTCAATTATACTAATAGTTTTCCTAATATTGAACCCGCACTGCATATCTGATATAAATTCTACTTGGTCATAGTGTATTATCCTGGGTGTGATTTCCTGTAATCTTTTTCCTAATATTTTATTTAAGATTTTAGCATCAATATTCATTAGGGAGATTGGTCTATAATTTTCTTTCTCTGTTTTCAACCTACCTGGTTTAGGTATCAGTACCATGTCTGTGTCATAAAAGGAATTTGGTAGAACTCCTTCAATCCCTATTTTTTCCAAATAGTTTATATAGCATTGGAGTTAATTGTTATTTAAATGTTTAGTAGAATTCATATGGTTCTGGGGATTTTTTCTTAGGGAGTTTGTTAATAGCCTGTTCTATTTCTTTTTCTAAAATGGGACTGTTTAGTCTATTTACTTCTTCCTCTGTTAATCTGGTTAAGTTATATTTTTGAAGTTGTCTAATTTATTGGCATAAAGTTGGGCAAAGTAACTCCTAATTATTACTCTAATTTCCTCTTCGTTCATGGTGAGTTCTCCCTTTTCATTTTTTAAGACTAACAGTTTGATCTTCCTCTTTCATTTTTTTAAAATTAGATTTACTAAGGGTTTGTCTATTTTGTTGGTTTTTTCATAGAACCAACTCTTAGTTTAATTAGTTAATTCAATAGTTTTTTTTTTATTTTCAATTTTATTGATTGCTCCTTTTATTTTTAGAATTTTAAGTTTAGTGTTTGACTGGGGTTTTTAATTTGTTCCTTTTCTAGCTTTTTTAGTTGCAAGCCCAATTCATTGACCTTCTCTTTATTTTATGCAAGTAGGCTTCTAGAGATATGAAATTTCCCCTTATTACCACTTTGGCGGCATCCCAAACATTTTGGTATGCCATCTCATTATTGTCATTTTCTTGGGTGAAGTTATTATGTCTATGATTTGCTGTTTCACCCAATCATTCTTTAGTATGAGATTATTTACTTTCCAATTATTTTTGGTCTATTTTCCCCTGGCTTTTTATTGAATGTAATTTCCATTGCATCGTGGTCTGAAAAGGATGTATTTACTATTTCTTTCTTACTGCATTTGAGTTTGAGGTTTTTATGTCCTAATATATGAACAACTTTTGTATAGGTTCCATGAACTGCTGAGAAGAAAATGTACTCCTTTCTGTCTCCATTTAGTTTTCTTCAGAGAGCTATCATATCTAACTTCCCTAGTATTCTATTTCCTTCTTTGAATTCTTTCTTATTTATTTTGTGGTTTGATTTATTTAATTCTGAGAGTGCAAGGTTGAGATCTCCCACTGTTATAGTTTTGCTTTCTATTTCTTCTTGCAGCTCTCTTAATTTCTCTTTTAAGAATTTAGATGCTACACAACTTGGTGCATATATGTTTAATATTGATATTGCATCATTATCCATGCTACCCTTTAGCAAGATATAGTGTCCTTCCTTATCTCTTTTAATTAGGTCAATTTTTGCTTTTCCTTGATCTGAGATCAGGATGGCTACCCCTGCTTTTTTTACTTCACCTGAAACATAGTAGATTCTGCTCCAACCTTTTACCTTTACTCTGTATGTATCTCCCTTCTTCAGGTGTGTTTCCTGTAAACAACATATTGTAGGATTCTGGCTTTTAATCTATTCTGCTAACCGCTTCCTTTTTATGGGGCAGTTTACCTCATTCACATTTATGGTTAAAATTACCAATTCTGTATTATTTGCCATCTTGTTAACCCTGTTTATGCTTTTCTCCCTTCCTTCCGTCTTACCTCCCTCTCCAGTATTAAACGTGAGCACCACTTGCTTCTCACAGCCCTCCCTTTTTAATATCCCTCTCCACACCTTAGAGTACCTCCCCTATCTTACTCCTTTTTCTCACAGTTTCTGTATTCCCTTCCACTTAGCTTATTCCCTCCCTTTTCACTTTTCCCTTCCCACTTTTCAATGAGGTGGGAGAAGTTTCACCATAAATTGAATATGTCTAAAATTTTTCTCTTTAAGCCAATTCTGATGGCAGTAAGATACACACTATATTCATCCCCCTTCATTCTTTCTCTCTCTCTTTTTTTAATTTAATTTAATTTTATAATAACGTTTTATTGACAGAACCCATGCCAGGGTAATTTTTTTTATAACATTATCCCTTGCACTCAGTTCTGTTCCGATTTTTCCCTCCTTCCCTCCCTCCACCCCCTCCCCTAGATGTCAAGCAGTCCTATATATGTTAAATGTGTTGTAGTATATCCTAGATACAATATATGTTTGCAAAACTGAACAGTTCTCTTGTTGCACAGGGAGAATTGGATTCAGAAGGTAAAAATAACCTGGGAAGAAAAACAAAAATGCAAATAGTTTATGTTGTAATCTTTTTCTTCTCAAAAAGCAGCCAGGTGATAAAAGTTCAGATCTTTTATTATCCCAATATAGCCCGGTTAGCTTAGAGGCCTATCTCTCTGCTTGGTTCCAAGAGCTCTCTCCAAATGTCACCAAATCCAAAGGTCTGGTCCTTCAGCCTCTGCCTCTGCTTTCTTCAGCCTCCAGCAGAGATGGAAGATCTCTCTTATCTCCTTCTGGGGAGCCCAGCCACCAATTTGCCGCGGAGAGAGGGCTTCTGGCGTTCTGGCGTAGCTCCACTGAAGTCCGTCAAAAGTGTTCTCTGCAGCAGAGTCGTTTCTCTCGAGTCTAGCGCGATCAGCCAGCCAAGAGGAAAAAATGTGTATTCTGGAATGGCTGTCTCGCCTTATATGTGAACCTTCTGAGAGAATGGGATTATGGGTTTTCTCCCATAGTGCTCTCTGGCCCAAAGAGCTTAGCATACTTGTGGAGTCCAATGAGTAAAGGTGGGAACACAAGCCTTGTCTTGATTAGTTCTACTTAGTACCTTGTTTCAGGTTCTGGCCAAAACAACTTCTTGTAAGATTAGATCAACTCTAATTACTTAGCAGTTAGTAAGGATTCCAACAAGTTTACATTCATTTCCCAGTGTTCTTTCTTTGGGTGTAGCTGCTTCTGTCCATCATTTATCAATTGAAACTAAGTTAGGTCTCTTTGTCAAAGAAATCCACTTCCATCAGAATACATCCTCATACAGTATCATTGTTGAAGTATATAATGATCTCCTAGTTCTGCTCATTTCACTTAGCATCAGTTCATGTAAGTCTCTCCAAGCCTCTCTATATTCATCCTGCTGGTCATTTCTTATAGAACAATAATATTCCATAACATTCATATACCACAATTTACCCAATCATTCTCCAATTGATGGGTATCCATTCAATTTCAAGTTTCTAGCCACTACAAACAGGGCTGCCACAAACATTTTGGCACATACAGGTCCCTTTCCCTTTTTTAGTATTTCTTTGGGATATAAACCCAGAAGTAACACTGCTGGATCAAAGGGTATGCCCAGTTTGATAACTTTTTGGTCATAATTCCAGATTTCTCTCCAGAATGGTTGGATTCGTTCACAACTCCACCAACAATGCATCAGTGTCCCAGTTTTCCCACATCCCCTCCAACATTCATCATTATTTTTTCCTGTCATCTTAGCCAATCTGTCAAGTGTGTAGTGGTCATTCTTTCTCTCAGATATAATTGGTTTCCTTTGCCTCTTCATGAGATGTAGTACCCCCACTTTACCCTTTTTCTGGTACAATTTCCTTTCTACCTCTAGTTTCTAGAACAAGGTATACATGTATTCTTTATATATCTTTATAGCAGAAATATAGTTCCCAAGATTATTTTTTGACTTTTTAGGTTTCTCTTGAGTTGTATATTTATAGATCAAACTTTTTGTTAAGTTCTGGTTTTTTCATCAAAAATAGGTGAAATTTGCTTATTTCGTTGAATGTCCATCTTCTTCTCTGGAAAAAGAAGTTATTTTTGGTTGCATACCAAGTTCTTTAGTCTTTCAGAATATCATATTCCAGGCCTTTCAATCCTTTAATGTGGATGCTCCTAGATCCTGGGTAATCCTTATTGTGGCTCCTCTATATTTGAATTGATTTTTTCTAGCCACTTGCAGTATTTTTTACTTCGTCTGATAGTTCTGGCATTTGGCCACTATATTTCTTATTGTTTTGATTTTAGGATTCTTTTCAGTAGGTGATCAATGAATTCTTTCAATGTCTATTTTACCCTCTGTTTCTATGTCTTCTGGGTTGTTCTCTTTGATAATTTCCTGGAAAATAGTGTCCAGGCTCTTTTTTTCATCATATTTTTCAGGGAGTCCAATTATTCTCAGATTGTCTCTCCTAGATCCTGTTTTCCAGGTCTGTTGTTTTCCCAAGAATGTATTTGACATTTTTTCCATTGTTTCTTTTTTTTTTTTTTTTGGTTTGTCTTGACTGATTCTTGTTGTCTCCTCGAGTCATTCAATTCCATTTGTTCAATTCTGATTTTCAATGAAATATTTTCTTCACTCACTTTTTTTATATCTTTTTCTAATTGTCCAATTGTGTTTTTAAGTGTGTTGTTTTGTTCTATGGAATTTTTTTTTTTACATTTCACCAATTTTATTTTTTAGAGAGCTATTTTCATTTTCCAGTTCACTAATTCCATTTTTCAAGCATTTGATTTCTTTATCCACTCTTTCTTTAAATGAGTGGGATTACTTCTCCAGACTCTCTTGCCAAGCCTCCCTTTCCTTTTCCCATTTTTCTTCTAGCTCTTTTGTGAGAGCCTTTTTAATTTCTTCTATGAGAGTCATCTGTGTTGAGGACCAGATCATATCCTCCTTTGGGGAGGTGGTCTGTTTTTAGTCTCCTCAGGGTTTAAAGTCTGCTCTCTTTCCATATAGAAGCTATCAATGGTTAAAGTCCATTTAAATTTTTTGCTCATTTTGTCAGAGAAGAGTCAAAGAAGACAAAGAAGCAAAAAACAAACAAACAAACAAACAACAACAACAAAAAAAAAACAAATGGAATCTGTGTTGTTGGGTTTTTTGGGGGGTGGGCAGGGGGGCTGGATGGTTTTATCGAGCTTCCTCTACAGAATGTGGGGGGGCAGCAGTGAGGCACTAGCAGGACAACGATGACTGTGCTGCGCCTGCACTCTAAGACTCTGAGAGTGTGCTGAGACACTGTGTGTGTGTGGGGGGGGAGAGGTGGCCAAGTCCCAAGAGACCCTAGGTGTTCGGAGTTGTATTCTTCACCCCCTGTGCTTTTAGCTTCTCTGCTTGTCTACTGGGTTGCTGCTAGGGCAAAGTATCCAATACTGTAGTAAAGCTCTCCCCGCAGAGATGGCTGAGATCACACCTTTCTCCACTCTGGTCTGCTCAGTGTGAGCTGCCTGATGTGCTCTCGCTGCTGCTACCTGCCCTCAGCCTGCACCAGATCTAAAACTGTCCCTGCCCTTGAGCAAAAACAGACCTTTCCTGGCAAATTTCAAGAATGTCTTCTCTTGGTAATTATCTGTGTGTGTGTGTGTGTGTGTGTGTGTGTGTGTGTGTGTGTGTGTGTGTGTTTAGTCAAGCATTAATTCAGAGGCTTGTCATGAAATGAATTCTGAGAGAAAATGCGGAGCTTATACAGATGTGTGCTTCCTCTCTGCCATCTTGGCCAGAAATCCCCTCAAAATTATTTTTTACAATTACAATTGCTAACAGTGTGTCTCCCCATTTATTTTATTTTCTTTCCCTTCACTCTATCTGTACTCAAAAGTGTTTTGCAGCTGACCACTCTCTCCCCCAATGTTTTCTCTTTTATTACTCCTCTCCCTTATCCCATTCTCTTCCTATTTTTCTGAAGGATATGATAAATTCTATACTCATATAGAGTGTGTATGTTATTTTCTCTTTGAACTAAATCTTAGGAGTGTAAAGTTCACTCACTCTCCCTTTCCTCCTCCTCTTCCTCTACATTTTAAAAGCTTTTTCTAGCCTTTTTTAATGACAGATAATTTACACCATTCTACTTTCCCTTTCCTTTTCTTCCAGTCCATTCCTCTCTCACCCCTTAATTTCTTCAGTTTTTAAAGATATTATCTCTTCATATTCAACTCATACCTATATGCTCTGTCTGTATATATTTCTTTAAACTTCTATAATAATTTAAAAGTTCCAATGAGTTACAGATATCCTTCCATGTAAGAATGTAAACAGATAAACCTTATTAAATCTCATGATATAACTTTCCTGATTACTTTCTTATGCTTTTCCTGATTTCTGTACTTGAAAATCAAATGTTCCATTCAACTCTGGTCTTTTCAACACAAATGCTTGAAAATTCTCTATTTTCATGAATATCTATGTTTTCCCCTGAAAGATTATATTCAGTTTTGCTTGGTAAGTGATTCTTGGTTGTAATCCTAGCTCTATTGCTCTCTGGAATATAATATCCCAAGGCCTCTGGTGCTTTAATATAGAAGCTGCTAATCTGGTATTATCTTAATTGTGAGTCTACTATATTTGAATTGTTTCTTTCTGGAAGCTTGAAATGTTTTCTCCTTGACCTGTGAGATCTTCCTATATTTTTCTTCTATAATCTTCCTAGGAGTTTTCATTTTGAGATCTCTTTCAGGAGATGATTGATGGATTCTACACATTTCTATTTTACTCTCTGGTTTGAGAATAATAGGACATTTTTTCTTTATAATTTCTTGAAAGGTGATGTACAGGCTTTTTTTTTTTTTTGATCATGACTTTCAAGTTATCTCTCCTGGATGTATTTTCCATGTTAGTTGTATTGTCCAATGAGATATTTCATATTTTTCGATTTTTTAAATTTATTTTGGTTTTACTTCATCATATCTTGATTTATCACAAAGAAATTTACTTCCTTTTGCTCAATTCTAATTTTTAAGGAATTATTTTGCTCAGTGAATTTTTGTACATCCTTTCGAATAAGAAATTCGAATAAGTTCGAATTTCGAACTCCATGCTGGACTCTCACGTTGGTGTCACAGAATTTTTCTGCTGCTTTTTAAGGCATTCATCTCCTCATTAGCTTTTTATATTTCTTTTTATAACACTCTTGATTCTCCTTTTCCTAATTTTTCTTTTATCTCTCTTACTTGGTTTCAAAATCCCTCTTGAGCTCTTACACAGGCTGTAGTCCAATTCTTATTTTTCTTGGATACTGTGGATGGAGGAGCTATGATTTTATCTTTTTCTGAATGTGTGTTTTGAGCTTCCTTGTCACCATAGTAATTTTATATGGCCAGAAACTTTTTTGTTCACTTATTTCCCAGTCTATTGCTTGACTTTTAACTATTTGTTAAAAGTAGAGTTCAGTTTCCTGCCTAGTGGGTGTACTGTCCCATGCTTCAAGGATTTTGTGCAATTGCTTTCAAAGATCCTTTTAGAGATCTGACCACATGCATTATTTTCTGCCTTAGAACTGTAAGAAGTCTTTCTCCTCCACTATAACTGTGTACTAAAGCAACAGAATATTCTTTGCTGATATTGTGGCAGGGCTAAGGTTGAGAACAGGTCTGGTGTGGTGAGCTTTTTCTTCTCAAAAAGCAGCCAGGTGATAAAAGTTCAGATCTTTTATTATCTCCAATGTAGCCCGGTTAGCTTAGAGGCCTATCTCTCTGCTTGGTTCCAAGAGCTCTCTCCAAATGTCTTTAAATCCAAAGGTCTGGTCCTTCAGCCTCTGCCTCTGCTTTCTTCAGCCTCCAGCCAGCTCCAGTCTTCATGTCATTCCGGTGAAATCTCGACTTGTAGCGTCTTCCTCTCCCTCGAACTCTCTGACTGGCCCATTGGCCTATTTATGCTCCTTCCAGAGAGAGGGATTATGGGTAGTTCTACTTAGTACCTTGTTTCAGGTTGTGCCCAAAACATCTTCTTGTAAGATTAGATCAACTCTAATTACTTAGCAGTTAGTAAGGATTCCAACATCTCCCCCTTTCTTTTGTTAGATGAAAACACCAAAGGGAATAGGAAATCTAATCAGATTAGTGGGTTTCTGAAGGGGTACACATAAATCCATCAATATGGGCCAGAACTTTGTAACAGATATACATTGTATACATAAATCCATCAATATGGGAGGCATTATACATAATTTACAAAAGCACACAGCAATATAACACAGGCTAGTGGTAATGTAACAAATAACATGAATCAACATGAAAATTTAACTACTGCAAAAGTCTCATCAACAATCTTTCATCTCAAGAAATCCAGTGATTCTTGCAATTGCTTAAAATACATAAGCCCATAGTAATATAACACAGGCTAGTAGTAATGTAACAACATAAATCGACCTGAAAATTTACAAATGTCCATAAGTCCTAGAAATAGTCGATAAGGAATCCATTGTCCATTAGTTCATGCACCAGGAATCTAATAATTCCTGTAAGCTCTGAAGTACTGCAAAAAGTCTCATCAACAATTTTTCATCTCAGGGAATCCAGTGATTCTTGCTGGTTTTTCAGGAACTGAAAGCTGAAGATTTTAAAGTTTTTTTGACAGTCTCATTGTTAGCCTTTTCCACCTGTGGAAATTTAAGCAGATCCTCTTCCCCAAGCAGTTAACCTATCTAATTCCCTTCTATTTACCAAATTTGGGATTTCTCCTCATCATCTGGTAATTACATTGGAGTTGTTTGCATTGAATATTGTCTTGTTGTCTTAAAAGGCCTGTATTCTTCCCAACTGTAATCCTGATTGCTTTTCTGTTGGTTGATGACATCAGAGTTCTGAATTTCTAAAGTCTCTCTGGGTGTAACCTCAGCTGCTATCATGCCCCACCTGTCCTTTGATTGATACTTTAGAGCTGGGCCCTGCCTCTCATTCCTCTGGGTCAATATACATTTAGAGGCCCAGTGAAAGCCTCCGTTACATTTTGGACGTGGGGTTTTGGGTTTTCTCTCACCCTGTCTTCTCACTCTATCTCCATATCTACAATGAGCTCTCAAATGTCCAATTTTTCCGCACTGAAAACATCGACGAGTTTCTCTAGAATTCCTCTGCCAAGAAGGAGCTTGTCTTTCCATGTTCATCATAGTCTGGGCATAATAAGCATTTGTGCCCACTGTGGCACAGCGTCTAATGATTTCCTCTAAAGGAGCATCTTTGTCTAGCCCCTATATAATTCTTTTGCAAACCTCATTGGCATTTTCCTTAGCCAAATGTTTAGTCATTATTTCTGTTGCTACATTGTCTCCAATGGTTCTTATTACAGCTGTTTGTAAACGTCCCACAAAATCTGCAAAAGGTTCATTGGGACCTTGCTCTATTTTTGTGAAAGCATTATTTCCATCTTTCTGTCCAGGGAGAGAATTCCAAGCTTTTATTGCAGCCTTAGAAATTTGCTCATACACTGTTATGGGATAATAAATCTGTTCTGAACTCTCTGCATACTGACCTTCTCCAGCTAGTTGGTCAAAAGCAACTTGTACAATAGCTCCTGTTTGCCTATTGTGTTGGGCTTGAATCCTACATAATTCATGAAACTCCGAAAGCCACAATAAATTTTGTCCCGGTTCTAGACATGTTTTAGTGATGGATTTCCAGTCATTCGGGGTTAAGATTTCATAAGACAAATTATCCAGTAACATCTTCACATAAGATGATGTAGCCCCATAAAGAGTGCAACCCTTTTTCAAATCTTTAATTTTTTCCAAATTAAAAGGAGTGTATTTTCTCTCTTTTTGACCTGAGGAGTTGAGCTCTTCAATCACAGGATATGCATTTATAAAATCAGATATATCTTCTCCTTCATTTTTTGCCTTAATTAATGCTTTTTCTAATCTTGTTAAATTCTGCTTTACAGGAGAAGCTGACTGTGTTTCTGTCTCTCTCCCTCCCCCTTGTTCCACCCATGAAGGGTTAATTGCGGAGGGAGGGTCATGAGATGTGGAATCACCTAATTCCTCCTGCTGTGAAGTATCATACTCAGAATTGTAATTAACTCCATTCTCATCTGATTCGTCCTCCTTTTCACCTAGTAAAGTTGGCATTTCTTCCTCCTGTACTTTCCTTTTCATCATTCTATCACTTAAATAACTTCTTATAGCCAGTTGTATTACATTATATGTATTAATTATTGAGTTAGGCCCATTTTTGTCATAGAATTGACAAAGATCCTCTCCAACCAATTTCCATTCATTTAGATCTAATTCCTTATCAAGAGAGAAACAAGGACATATGTCCTTTACAGTTTGTAAAAGTTCAGTGATTTGCTGTAAACTTATAATTAAACCTTGGCTTTCCATAACTTTGACAATGCTCTCTAAACATTTTCCTTGAACAGAAACAGGCTGTTTTCTAAATATCTGTCCCATCTTAGCTGAAATTCTACTTTAACTCTTCTAACAAAATTTCTTTGTTGCACTCACCCTAATTTCTGGGTTGAAGAGTCTTTTCCACTGGATCAGGATCAGAGGCTTTTCCACTTGAATTAGGATCGTAGCTTTTCCACTGAAATCCACTGAGGGGTCTGTTAGTCCCTGTTCGGGCGCCAAAATGTTGTGATCTAGTTCAGATGGATCTGAATCAGTCCCTGTTGCACTGGTATGGCCTGTGCTGGGATTACACTTTGGACTTTCACCTTGGTTCTATAGATCTTTTCCGGCCACCTTCACAGCTTCTTTTGTGTCTCTAGGCTGAGAGATCTGGAAGTCACCAGTACTGTCACTGATTCAGAGGAAGGGTTAAACTCTGTTTCAGATAGGGGCTACACTGACACAGCCAGCACCAAAACTCCATGCTGGACTCCCACGTTGGTGTCACAGAATTTTTCTGCTGCGCTTCTAAGTTACCTTCAGTTGGAAAATGTTATATTACATTTTGGGGGGTGTTCTGACACTCTCAATTTGTATAACATCATTATTTTAAAAATTTGGAGAGGGGTTGAGGGAAAGGTTGGGTGAGTTCCTGCCTTTACTCTGGCATCTTGGCTCTACCTCTTGCATCATATATTTTCAGTATTTAATATAGGCATAATTTCTTTGTAAGTTAAGCTTATTATTTTAAGTACAATAAATTTTAAAAAATGTTTTAAATAAACTTTTAAACTTTTTAAAAATAAAAATAAGAAATAAAATGAGATAATTTAATAAAAGTATTACAGTATATAACAGACTAAAATTAAAATTAAAATCTCTTCATATGGAAGAGTTTATTTCAGGATTCAGAAGCTGATGTATGTTTACAGAATGTTTCATTTTTGGAATTTTCAGCTTAAAAAAAAGAAAGAAAAAAAATTAAACCATGTCTCACTTCCTTCAAAGTAAGCTACTAAAAATTTACTCAAGAGGAACATTCATCTCAAAGTTTGTTTTTCTTCTTTTTTCTTTTTTTTAGGAATGTTTAACTCTTCATATATAACTTTGTCTTCCCAGTATCTTACTCAGTGTATTTAATAAATATGTCTTGAATTGAATGGATAACATTTTATTTCTAGCACTCTAGTATCTTAGAATCTCAGATGAGTCATTGAAATCCTGATAATTTCACTTTCATCAAAATCACTAAATTTAGAATTTGATTTTTGATCTTGATTTTTCAACATTTTATCTGTGAGACCTTTCTATACCTCAAATGCTTCACTGATAAAATGAATTCATTGGACTCCATAAAGTATAAGTTTCCTTTCATTTCTAAAACTATGATTCTATAATCTATTTTTTTTAAAATTGCTGTTAGTTATTTTATAGTTTAAGAGAATCAACAGATATAATAGGAATGGTGCAAGTGTCTTTTGTAAATTGAAAAGGAACATACTATAATTGTTGTTTTATTGAATTTTTTAGTCTGAACATGTTATTTCACTATTTTAGGGAACTCTCTAATGTGGAAATTCTAAACTCCACTATAGATCATGAATTGATCTGAAATTTGTAGTCTTGAATAATTGCTTGGGGGCATGGAGAGGATATGTGATTCATTCATGGTCCCACAATCAATATATGTCAAAGGCAAGGATTGTCAAGTCTTTCTAATGCCAAAGCTGGCCCTGTTTCCATTATACCACATGCAATTAAAGGGCAAATATTTTTTTTCTTTTATTGTGCCTATGAATTTTGAGGATCAACCTAATTAAAATAAGGAAAGTTCAAGGTCAACCCCTTGTTATTCACTTTCAGTCTCTGTCTCTGTCTCTGTGTTTCTCTCTCTGTCTCTGCCTCTGTCTGTCTCTCACTGTCTCTCTTTGTCTCTGTTTCTGTCTGTCTCTGTCTCCCCCCTCCTTCTCCCCCTTACTCCCTCTCCTCCACACACATACACTCTTGAAAACATTTCCTTTAGCATGAATCACTTCCATGAATCAGTAAAATTACAAATCTTATGAAGCATTATAATGTGAATTCTGAATTAATGATGCCAAAATTGTTGAAATGTGTACTATATAGATAGATAGATAGATATAGATATATGTATACATAGCGATATATGTGCATCTATATATATGCCACTGCTATAGTACATGCAATTTAGAATAATTCTTTTACTGAGTTTGTACATTAAGGGATTAAAAGCACGATTTCTATTCCATGATAAATTAATGAATGTATTTTTATTAGAAGTTACTACTAAGAATAGAAAATGACAGTTTAGACCTTCTAGTACAGTAACTAACTGTAGCATCATGACCCACAAACAAGATACCTATTGTCTTTCAGTTTATTTGTTTTTAAGTTATTTGTTTTAAATTAAGTTAATTAAATTAAATTTAATTAAGAAATTAAGTTTCATAAAACTGGCTGGGATTGATTGTTCGATGCTCAACATCTCTGTCTCCTATTTTGTGAAATAGAATATTTGCTCTACAACTATCTCATAGGATTCTTGTGATGGGTACATTCTCTAATTCTTTCTTTGCAATAGATAGTAGCATCATTATTACTCTTATCAATAATAAGATTACCAAAAAGTACTTTTGAAGGATTTATAATTAAAGAAAACTGTTTCATCTTACATCCTAATGAGACATAACTATTTTTAATTATTTTTAATTTTTAAGAAAAAATAATATAACTGAAGTGATTAGATTATGATCTATCAGTTTGTTCCATTAATCAGACTCTACCTATAGTGTAATGTCCGAGCTACCTTTCTGGAGGTCCTTGGGACTAAGCCTTGGTCTCAACAGAATAATCACCACAAGAATAGAGAAGAATAGAGTCCAAAATCTTTATTGTCCCCTTCACAGTATGTGTCTGTCATAGTCTGACCTAGTCTCCTCTGCCAGTCTGCTGCTCTGCCAGTCTCACTGCTAAGTCTGACTTTGTCCCCAGTTTAAATATCCTATTATAATTACATCAATTGTAGAACTATTACATGGCCATTCTAAATACTAAGTATATGTAAACTAGAGAACCATTATCTCATCAATTCCACTGAGTTAACACCTTCTTTCAAGTATACTTCTCCAAAGTGTAGTCCTTTACACTATAGCTATCAACTTTTGATGACTAATAATTCAGCTCAGAAGTGTATAAGCTTTACACTTATAAGATAGATGTTCTCCTTTTTAAATATGCCTGCCAACCAGTCAATTCATTAGAAGACACATTCCTAATGTAAGGAATAAACCCAGAAAAAAATTCCCTCAACTCCTAAAGTTCTTACTTTTCCCCTTCCTCAGTTAAAACCTTGTTATGAAATGATTTAGCCAATTGATGTACAAAAATAGTATTTTTGGAATCACCAAAGAAAACAAGACTGCTTTTGTTATAGTCAATAATTAATAACCATAGCAACTTCCACTCATTATTACAAGCTTAGAAAGTGCAGAGATGCTGACTCCAATAGAAATAATGTTTAATCAGCCTGTATGTATGTTAGTACAGAGTTCTTCAGTTACCAGTTGGAGATCTGTGGTTTTCTGATACCTCATCAAGGATGGAGGCAATTAATTCTCACTTACCCATGTCAGTAATATCAAACTCTATAGGGTCCTACAATATGAGGACGTTCTGAGCACAGAACTAACAAATGATAATAAGCACCTGAGAACCAAGAGCAAACAGTTATTCAGCACCATAAAGCTGGCTGGTAGGATGAGGATATTTTTTGGCCACAGACTCTCATGAGACTCTCCACTAAAATGTAAACAGGGTGTGGCTATTATTGGTATAAGTAATATTCAAATGGATGAAATCATGGACTCTGAAGTTTAAAAAGAAAAGAAAAAGCTAATATGACAAATGTGTAGAATACAGGTTACAATATAGTTGGAAAGGAAAGAACTAAACACAATCTTCTCCTCATCATTTACCCTCTTCCTTGATACTAAATAAACAGGGAGGAAGCTTAAAGGTCTTTTCTTTGATTTCACTTTTCATGATACAAATAACTGCCAAATAAATTAAATGGGGGTGCAAAAGTAAGTTTTCTTCCTTTGTTTACTCTTTTTTTTTTCCCATTGGAACAAATAATTCCCTATAATTTTCTCTGTGATTTTATTAAGGATAAAATTCAATGTGATTTTAATCCTACACATCCATTCACTTTCTTAAAAGCTTTTCATTTTGCTATTTGATGAATATTGGAAACAAGTGGATTATCTGGATAAAGAGAATTAGTTGAGGTTTACGTCAGTCAAGAGCCCAAAGCAACCATGGGCTTTGAAAGAAGTGCCTTATAATATAAATAACCCTAATCTCCTTCAAGCTTTGACTTTCAAGAAAGAATTTTCTAAAGGCCAGCTTTTTTTTTAATCAGCTAGATTTGCAACAGGATTGAAAGTAATGCTAGTCAAAAAGGACGCAGAGTTGTGTAGCAGGGGAACAAAACTAGCAGTCAGTAATCTGATTCATGAGGAATTAAAGAATCAAGGAAGCAGCAGTTGGGGTGGGGTGTGATGCTGAAATTAAACAATCTGTAAGATCTTCTAACTGTTCTTGCTTCCTAAGATGCTATTGAAGTCATCTCTTCCTGAAGTGTGTAGGTTGGAAGAGGGAGAGTTATTAGCTGAAGGTAAACAGCCTGCAAGGTTCAGAAAGTCTAGGCAGCTCTTTAGCAGGTCCACTCTTTCCATATTTTTGTTATGCCAGAAAATAACAGTGCCAGCAATAAAACAGGTGGAATTATTCTAGTTTAGCATTGTCAGCCCAGAGGAGGATGGGAAATGTGTTTCACCCGAGTTGATGGGGCAGCAGGTAAAGAAGATAAGGTTATAGACAAAGCAGGTGTACAAATGGCTTTGCCATCCCATTATTAAAGCTGAGTGCCTCAGCAGCAACAGCCCAGATCTCTAATGCCACACCTGTCTTTTATACCATCAGAATAAAAGGCAATATTTCTGAATTTCTAACTTTGATTAGAGTGTCTTTAAAAAAATGTAATGAAACTTAAAAAGTGGGGGTAATGAAAGGAGAGGAGGGAGTAAATGTTCGTAATTATCTCAGACTTGTTGGAGAGATGATATCTTTCCTTCAGATTGTTTCTTCTAAATAATTTTTCCTGACCAAAAAGGGAACTCAAAGCAGAATTTTTCCCCACATCATATTTGTTTTTAAAAACCAGTAAGAGGCAAATTCAAAATGTGAAAAGAAGGCACTCTCAAGGAAAATTTTTTATATCAATGTACCTATATCTAGATCATTTGTTAACTAACACAAAATGTAGCATGATAGATTCTTTCATTGGCCTTTCCAAAACAAATTCAGAAAGTTTATCTCTTTCAAATAAAAATCTTTTGGACTTTTAAAAATGTTTTTAAATTGATGTTTCATCTTTTTAATCATAATAGTATCTATATATTCCTGATATTCTCCTTCTCTGAGATTCCTCTCATTTGATAAATGTATTTTTAGAGAAGAAATTAATCAGCCCAAATATACTACAATGAAAGAATTCATGTGTGTGTATATATATATATATTTACACACACACATGAATTCTTACATTGAATACATGAATATATATATATATATATATATATTATATATATATATATATATATGAGAGAGAAAGAGAGAGAGAGAGAGAGAGAGAGAGAGAGAGAGAGAGAGAGGAGAGAGAGAGAGTGGTATAATTTCCTTTATGACTTTGTTGGTTAAGAACATGTCTCTTACCCATACCTATGAGAGGTACATGATTTGTTTGGGAAAAAGAGTAGAATGATATTTAATATTTAGGTCATGTATCCATTTAGAATGTATTGTATAGTATGGTATAATCTGTTGGTCCAGATATAATTTCTATGGAACTGCTTCCAAGGTTTTCCTAGCAGGCTTTTTTTAGCCTAGTTATCATGTTTTCCATTTTATCAAACACTAGGATATTGAGTCCTATTGTTTCTGAATTTCACTTCTCTAATCTGTTCCATTGCTCTTTCTCTCTATTTTTAAAGTGATGGCAAAATAGTTTAATGATTGCTACTTTATGATGTGATTGGAGGTCCAGAACTTCCCTTTTGTTCTTCTTTTCAATATATCCCTTAATGTCTTAGAATTTTTTAAAATGAATTTTATTTATTAATCTTTCAAAAGTATCTGCTTGATGTTTTGATTGAAATAGCATTAACAATGTAAATTAATTTCAGTAGCATCCTCATTTTTATTATATTGACATGACATAGCCATGAACATTAAATATTCCTCTAATTATTTAGGGTACTCTTAAATTTTTTTTCAAGAATGCTTTCTAAGTGAATTTCTATGTCTTTTGTGTTTCTAGAGGCAAATAATCTCCAAGTATTTCATTCATTTTGTAGTTATTCAGAATGGGATTTCCCTTTCTACTATTGTTTCTTATATTTTTCTATCATCATATAGAAATACTGTGGATTTGGGAGGATTTGGTTTAGAGCCTGCAAACTTGCTAAAGCTATTTATTCTTTCATTTAGTATCTTTGCTGATTCCCTGAGGTTTTTCCAAGTAAATAAGCATTTCATCATTAAATAGGCTTCATTTGAACTCCCTTTCAACTATATTAAATATTGTTTTGTTTTATATTTGAGTCTATCCTAGGAAGTAGTACCAGTATCATCTCTATTTTGCAGTTGAAAAAAAAAAAAAAGAGGCAGACAGAGATTAACTGACTTGCCAAGGATTGCACAGCATGTAGATGTCTGAGGCTGTATTTATACTCAGACCTTCCTGACTATATTATGGCATTTAACTGCATCTATGAGTACCTGCACAGTTATTTGGTTGAACATTTATAATATTTGCTTTAAAGTTCAAGGACAGTTTTCCTTCTTCCCCAATCATAGATTTCCTTGATATTGCTTTTCTTTTCTTTTTCTTTTTTATTATAACTTTTTTTTATTTTAAAAAAACATATGCATGGGTAATTTTTCAAGACTGAACTTTGCAAAACCAAATTTTCCTTTCTTTCCCTGCACCTCCACTCCTAGGTGTACAGATGGTTCTCTTCATCACTGAATAGTTGAAACTTGTTTGAATCATAAAAGAGAGCCCACGTCCATCAGAACTGATCATCATCTAGTCTTGTTGTTGCTTTGTATAATGATCTCCTGGTCCTGCTCATTTCACTTAGTATCAGTTCATGTAAGTCTCTCCAGGCCTCTCTGAAATAATCCTGTTGGTCATTTCTTACAGAACAATAATATTCCATAATATTCATGCACCATAATTTATTCAGCTATTCTCCAATTGATGGGCATCCATTCAGTTTCCACTTTCTAGTCACTACAAAAAGGGATTTTACAAACATTTTTGCACATGTAGAGCCCTTTCCCTTCTTTAAGATCTCTTTGGGATATAAGCCCAGTAGTAACACTGCTGAATCAAAGAGTATGCTCAGTTTGATAACTTTTTGAGCATAGTTCCAAATTGCTTTCCAGAATGGTTGGATTCGTTCACAGTTCCACCAACAATGTACCAGTGTCCCAGTTTTCCCACAACCTCTCGAACATTTGGCATTTTCTTTTCCTGTCATCTTAGCCAATATGAAAGGTGTGTACTGGTATCTCAGAGTTGTCTTCATTTGCATTTCTCTGATCAATATTGATTTAGAGCACATTTTCATATGACTAGAAATAGTTTCAATTTCTTCATCTGAAAATTGTCTGTTCATATCCTTTGACCATTTATCTGTTGAAGAATGACTTTATTTCTTACAAATTTGAGTCATTTTTCTATATATTTTAGAAATGAGGCCTTTATCAGAACCTTTGAATGTAAAACATTTTTTCAATTTATTGCTCCCTTTCTAACGTCTACATTAGTTTTGTTTGTACAAAAACTGTTTAACTTAAAATAATCAAAATTTTCTATTTTGTGATCATTAATGATCTCTAGTTCTTTTTTGGTCATAAATTCCTTCCTCCTCCACAAATATGAGAGATAAACTATCCTATATTCTTCTAATTTGTTTATAATATCATTTTTTATGTCTAGATCATGAACATATTTTGGCCTTATCTTGGTATACGGTGTTAGGTGTGGGTCATTGTCTTGTTTCTGCCATATTAGTTTACAATTTTCCCAGCAGTTTTTGTCAATTAGTCAATTCTTCTTCCAAAAAACCAGGGTCTTTGGGATTGTCAAACACTAGATTGCTATAGTTATTGACTGTTTTGCCCTGTGAACCTAACTTATTCCACTGATCAACTATTCTATTTCTTAGCCAGTACCAAATGATTTTGATGATAGCTGCTTTACAATATAATTTTTAATCTGGTATAGTTAGATCACCTTCATTTGCATTTTTTCCATTAATTCCCTTGAAACTCTTGACCTTTTGTTCTTCCAGATGAATTTTGTTGTTATTTTTTTTCTAGATCAGTAAAATAGTTTCTTGGGAGTTTGATTGGTATAGCCCTAAATAAATAGATTAGTTTAGGTTGTATTGTTATCATTGTTATATTTACTGGACCTATCCAAGAGCACTTGATGTTTTTCCAGTTGGTTAGATCTGACTTTATTTGTGAGGAAAGCGTTTTGTAGTTTTGCTCACACAGTTCCTGACTGAGATAGTTTTCAAAATATTTTATACTATTATACTATTATATACATAAACAATTATTTTAAATGGAATTTCTATTTGTATCTCTTGCTGTTGGATTTTGTTAGTAATGTATAAAAATGCTTATGATTTATGTCAATTTATTTTGTATCCTGCAACTTTGCTAAAATTGTGTATTATTTCTAATAGGTTTTTAGTTGATTCTCTGGGGTTCTCTAAGTATACCATCTTATCATCTGCAAAAAGTGATGATTTTGTTTCCTCATTATCTACTCTAAATTTTTAATCTCTTTTTCTTCTGTTATTACCAAAGCTAGCATTTCTGATACAATATTAAATAGTAATGGTGATAGTGGGCAACTTTGTTTCAACCTGATCTTATGGGGAATGGTGCCAATTTAGCCCCATTACATATGATGCTTACCTGATGATTTTAAATAGATGCTACTGACTATTTTAAGGAAAAATCCCTTTATTCATATGTGCCTCTGGTGTTTTTAATAGGAATGGGTATTGGATTTTATCAAATGCTTTCTCTGCATCTATTGAGATAATCATGTGGGTTTTGTTAACTTGGTTGTTGATATCGTCAGTTATGCTAATAGTTTTCTTAATATAGAACTAGCCATTCATTGCTAGTATAAATCCTTATTTGGTCATGGTGTATTATCCAAGGGATGATTTTCTATAATTTCTTTGCTAATATTTTATTTAACATTTTTGCATCAATATTCATTAAGGAGATAGGTCTATTGTTTTCTTTCTCTTTTTCATCCTACCTCATTTAGGTATCGGTACCATGTCTGTGTCATAAAAGGAATTTGCTAGAAGTTCTTCATTCCTTATTTTTTTAGATACTTTATACAGTATTGGAGTTAATTGTTCTTTAAATGTTTAGTAGAATTCACATGTAACTCCATCTGGTCCTGGAGATTTTTTCTTAGGGAGTTGATTAATAGCTTGTTCTATTTCTTTTTCTAAAATTGGACTGTTTAAGCAATTTACTTTCTTTTCTGTTAATCTAATCTATACTTTTTTATGTATTTCTCCATTTCACTGAAGTTATCAACTTTATTGGCACAAAATTGCACAAAGTAACTCTTAATTATTGCTCTTATTTCCTCTTCATTGGTGAAAAGTTCTCCCTTTTCATTTTTAAGACTAACAATTTGATTTTTCTCTTTCTTTTTCTAATCAAATTTACTAATGATTTATCTAGTTTATTGGTATTTTCATAAAACCAACTCAGTTTTATTTATTAATTCAATAGTTTTGTTTTTACTTTCAATTTTATTAATCTCTCATTTTGTTTTTAGAATTTCAAATTTAGTATTTGATTTGGGGCTTTTAATTTGCTCTTTTTCTAGCTTTTTTAGTTGAAAGCTCAATTCATTGATCTTCTCTTTCTCTATTTTATGCAAGTAAGTCTCTAGAGATTAAAAAATAATTCCCCTTATTACCACTTTGGCTGCATCCCACAAATTTTGGTATGTTATCTCATTATTGTCATTCTCTTAGATGAAATTATTGTGTCTATGATTTGTTGTTTCACCCATTCATTTTTTAGGATGAGATTATTTAGTTTTTAATTACTTTTTGGTCTATTTCCCTCTGGTCTTCTATTGAATGTAATTTTTATTGTATTGTGATCTGAAAATATGCATTTATTATTTCGGCTTTTCTGCATTTGATTTTAAGGTCTTTATATCCTAATATATAGTCATTTTTTGTTTAAGTTCCATGAACTGCTGAAAAGAAAATGTACTCCTTTCTGTCTCTATTCAATTTTCTCCAACAATCTATCATATCTAACTTTTATAGTATTCTATTTACCTCTTTAACTTATTTCTTATTTATTTTGTGCTTTGATTTATCTAGTTCTCAGAGAGCAAGATTGAGATCTCCCAGTATTATTGTTTTACTGTCTTTTTCTTCTTGTAGCTCTCTTAACTTTTCCTTTAGGAATTTCCATGCTATACCAGTTGGTACATATATATTTAGTATTGACATTGCTTCATTATCTATAGTAAGTATAGATAGTAAGATATAGCTTCCTTCCTCACCTCTTTTAATTAGATCAGTTTTTGCTTTTGCTTGATCTGAGATCAGGATGGCTACCCCACTTTTTTTTTTTAACCATACCTGAAACATAATAGATTCTACTCCAGCCTTTTACCTTTAATCTGTATGTATCTCTCTGGTTTGAATGTGTTTCTTCTAAATAACATATTGTAGAATTCTGGTTTTTAATACAGTTTGCTATCTTCTTCCTCTTTAGAAGTGTTCACCCCATTTACATTTATGGTTGAATCTATTAATTCTGTATTTTATGCCATTTTATTATCCCCAGATTGTACATTTCTCTTTCCTTTTCCCCTTTTATTCTATCCCAGTATTTAACTTATAAGTACCCTTGCCTCAAGCAGCCCTCCTCTTTGAATCTCCCCCTTTAGAGTCCTTCCCCCTTTATTATTATTTCTCCATTATTTCTGTATTCCCTTCTATTTAGTCTATCCCTTCCTTTTTGGCCTTTTCCCTTCCCACTTTTCAATAAGGTGTGAGAAGTGTCTATGTAATCCAAATATGTCTAATATTTTCACTTTGAGCCAAATGTGATGAGAGTAAGATTCACACAAGGTTTATTCCCCTCTCTTCTTTCCCTCAAATATAATAGGTTTGCTTTGCTTCTTTGTGAGATGTACATCTTCCCCTATTTTATCTCCACTTTTCCCTTTTTCTGGTACAAACCACTTTTCACCTCTAGTTCCTTTTTTATATTATAACAGTAAAATCAAATTATCCATGCACTCTCTATGTATACCCATAACAGAAATACAGTTCTCAAGAGTTATTTTTACCTTTTTATATTTCTCTTGAATCCTATATTTGTAGTTCAAAATTTTTGTTTGGCTCTCGTCTTTTCATCAGAAATAAATAGAATTCACCTGTTTCAATGAATGCCCATCTTCTTCCCTGGAAGAAAATGTTCAATTTAGCAGGATAGTTTATTCTTGGCTTCATTCCAAGTTTCTTTGACTTTTGGTATATCAGATTCCAGGTCTTTGAATCCTTTAAGGTTGAAGCTGCTAGATCCTGAGTAATCTTTATTGTGGCTTTGCAGTATTTGAATTTTTTTTTCTGGCTACTTGTAATATTTTTCCTTGGTCTAATGTGATGATTGTGTATTTTAAAATCAGCCAGAGTCAAGAATTCAGGTTAAGGGAAAATCCTCAATCTTTTTTCTTTGTGGAGATCAAGGGGGATGGTGATAGGAATGTGAGCAGCCGCAATATGAACCTGGCCAGCAGTCTCTCTGCCTCTCTCCCCGCCTCTCTCTCTCCACCCACCAAAATTGTCCCTATGTCATTTCCCATACAACACATCAAAACTTGCACAAAGAGTGGTTGGGGCCATTTTTTCTCCAAGAATATATTAATAGAGTATTGTCCAATTACTATTTAGTCTCATGTGCTTGGGACCTCAGTGCATCAACTCAAGCTTCAGCCCATTACATCTCCTGCTTTCTTTTGTTTTAGAACACAGATGGTCATGCCATCCCTGACTCCTCAGGGAGATCAGAGCCCCCAAGGGGAGGTGATCACACCCTCCCTGATTTCTCAGGAAAGGAAATGAAAGCACCGAAAAGGAGGTGATCATGATCCCCCTTACTTCTCAGGAAGGGAGATGAAAAGCACCAAAGGGAAGTGGGGGTTGCTAGCGGGTTTCTGGGCTGACGGGTCTTATTATGCATAAACCCATCAGCATGGTAGGTATTACACAAGCACATAGCAATAATGCAGAGGCTATTAGTGATGACTCTCCCCACAGTCAGTGCAGGCTCGATGTGGTGTAACAAAAATGAATTGTACATGCAAGTAGCAGTACAACAAACAATATAAATCAACATGGTGCTGTAAAAGATTTCCAGAAATCCTAGAAGGAGGGTATGTAAACAACAGTCACACATATGCCTTCTTCAGCAGCCGAAAAATAGTTCAAAACCAATCCATTGTCCATTGCTTCACATGTCAGGAAATCCAATGTTCCCCCCAAGTTTTTGAAATACTGCAACAGTCCTTTTATGTGTTAGGAAATCCAATGATTCCAGCAGATTTTGAAGTCCTGCAGTCTTATCATTTCTCAGAGAATCCAATGATTCCTGAGGGTTTTCAAGTCCTACAACAATCTTATGTCTCAGAGAATCCAATGATTATTGAGGGTTTTGAAGTCCAACAACTTTCAATGTCCGTGACTCAAACACCATAACTTCCATGCTCTTTCAATGGTGAGCACAATCAGCAACACAACCACCCGATATTTCTTGGTCTTCTCCTTTGTTTCAAGGGTCTGCTCAATCTCTCTGCGATGGACAAGGCGAATACAGCTCATTGGCACCCATCTGATTCTTTCTCCACCTGTAGAGATACAAGCAAACCCTCTGCCAAGCAGTTAGCCTATCTGGTCCCTTCCATTCACCACTTTCTGGGTTTCTCCATATCACCTGGTGATTATCTAAAGATAGTGGAGCCGCTCACCCTGGACGCTGCCCTTTGGGTGGGTTATAAAACCTGTCTCCCAGAGCCAGTGCATCTTTGTCAAAAATCAAGAAGTTAACTGTATAAAGGGCTATTTAGAAGTTCTCTAGAGTTACCTGTGGCTCCCCCTTTCTTTGGAGGAGCGTCTTAATGTCTCTGTTTCTCCTCTCTACTATTGCCTGTCCTTGAGGATTAAAGGGTAGCCAGTGGTGTATAAAATCTTATACTGTACACGAAAGTGTGCAAAATGTTTAGAAGTATATGCAGGACCATTGTCTGTTTTTATTGCTTGTGGCACACCCATATGAAGAATTCAGTGACCACTTGGGCTGTCTCTTTTGCTGCTGGTATTGCAAAAGTAAATCCTGAAAAGGTGTCTACCACAACATGGATAAAAGACAGGCGACCAAAAGATTTATAATGGGTCTCATCCATTTGCCAAATTTCACTGGGTCTCAGACCACAAGGGTTCTTTCCTGAAGGCAGTGTAGGAGTGTGAAAAGGAAGGCAAGCCGCACAGGCTTTTACTATGCTCCTAGCTTCCTCTCATGTTATTCCAAATTGTAAACATAAAGCTCAAGCAGCCTGATGATATTTAGAATGAGATTCCTGGGCTTCTTGGAATAAAGGAGTATTGACCAACATAGTTAGAAGGCTATCTGTCTTTGAATTACCATCAAAAATAGGACCTGGAAGTTTAAGAAAATGGACATGCAAAATGTAAATCTTACCTGAATGCTTTCTAACTAGCTCTTGAAGTTTCTTAAAGAGCTGATATATATTAGAGGCTACAAATTTTATTTGGCCTGTGGCAATTCTTTGTACCACACCTACTGAATAGGCCAAATCAGATATTATATTTATATCTCCTGGATAATAAGTAAGAGCTAGAATGATCACATACAATTCATTCTGCTGAGTGGACTGAAAAGGAATTCTGACTACTCTCTTTATAGTTAAGTGATGAGAGTATACAGCACAAATATTATGTTTGGAGACATCTGTAAAGATTGTCTGTCTGTAAAGATTGTTGGTCCTTTAAGAGGAACTTTAGAAACTTTTTCTTCAAGAATCCATCGCCAATTATGTAAAAGTCTGGTTATCTTTAATGGAGACCCATGTGTAAAATTTGCAGCCATAGCCAATAAAATTTGCTACTCTGGGATGTTCTCACAGCACACATTAATTTATGTATTAGTATAAAAGGTGTATATCTTGTCAGGTCTTGTCCCAGATAATTGTACTGCTTGCATAATGGCCTTTAATAAAATTCTAGCCACATGTACTGGGTAAAGAGTAAGGCTTTGTTCTGGTTGTGCCAGAAAGTTCACCCACTCTATCACACTGTCTCCTTGATGAAGGACTGCTGTGAGTGCCGCTTGTGTAGCAAAAACTGATATTTCCAACGGTTTTTGAGTGACTCTTTCAACCACATTGGATAAAGCCAGTTCAACTTCTCCCAAAGCCTCTTGAGCTTCTTTTGCAAGCTGGCATGGTGAATTTAAAGCACTGTCTCCCCTTAAAATATCATATAACAGTTGCAATTGATAGGTAGTCAAACCTAACACTGGTCACATCCATTGGATATCTCCTATCAATTTCTGAAAATCATTTAAGGTGTTTAGCTTCTCTGTTCTTAAGGACAGTTTTTGTACTGAAAGCACCTTAGGGTATACTTCATATCCTAAATATTGAAAAGGAGCATATATTTGAATTTTTTCTGGAGCTATGTACAATTTGTAGTATCTTAGTGTTTCTATGGTCTTTTGTAGACATGCTTCTAACATTTGTTCCTCAGGTGCACATCTCAATATATCATACATATAATGTAATAGCATAACTTTTGGAAATTATTTCCTTACTGGAGTAAGAGCAGCAGCAACATACATTTGACATATAGTAGGACTGTTTTTCATTCCCTGTGGCAAAACTGTCCATTCATATCTTTTATAAGGCTCAGCTAAGTTAACGCTGGGCCCTGAAAAGGCAAATCTTTTCATATCCTCCTTATCCAGAGGGATAGAATAGAAACAATCCTTAATATTGATGACCCAAAGAGGCCACTCTCTAGGCAATTGAGTAGGAGATGGAAGTCCAGGCTGAAGAGTTCCCATAGTTTCCATCTGTTCATTCACTTTTCTTAAATCAGTGAGCATCCTTCATTTTCCAGATTTCTTTTTTACAATGAACACTGGGGAATTCCAAGGATTTAGGAAAGGTTGTAAGTATTCTTGGTCAAGTTGCTCCTTGTCCTATATCTAATAAGGCCTGAATTTTATTGCTACCTAAGGGTCACTGTTCTATCCACACTGGTGTATCAGTTTTCCATTGGATAGGAACAGGTGAAAGTGTTGGCAGGCCTTCAACAGCAGCCCTGCCTAAAAAACCGAAGTACTCATTTTTAACCCTAATTGTTGTAAAATGTCTCTTCCCCACAGATTGATGGGGATTTTTTCAACTGCAAAAGGAGTAAAAACTTTTGTTTTGACTTCAAAAGTCCATCTCATAGAGGCAGCACTAACTTCACCTACTATTGATCCTCCTACACCAGGCATGTAGGTATCTGCTTTAATCTTTGGCCAGTGACTGGGCCAATTGGCACCTCTAATAACTGTACAATCTGCACCTGTGTCTACCAATACTTCCAATGATAGGCCATTTATATCGATTGTGAGTACAGGTCAGTCAGCTGTTACAGCTTCTGTCCAGTATATTCCTGGATTTTGTGGCTTGGAGTCAGAATCTGGGTGATTATCACAAGGTTGCTTATTAGGATTCTGTATGAATAAACCTGATGCTACTACCTCTCCTGAGTGATAAATCACACATTGTCTACCTGTATTAGTGATTGGGATATTATCTACACATTCCCTAGTTTCCCACATCAGTGTGTGGATGGACACTGTTTTGTACGTACAAAAAGGAGGTGAAATGGTCAAGCCTACTGTGCCTGGAGACAAGGGATACACAGGCTGAAGAGGAACAGATTTCACTTCTCCAGGGAGTATCTCAGTTGTTCCAGCTGAATACAACTCTATTCTTCCCAATTATAATCCCTTTCCCATCAGGTTGCTTCCTAGCTGATTGATTGTGTAATCCCTTTCTCCCATCATGTGGCTTCCTGGCTGATTGGTCATGTCTGGGTATTGGATTTCTAGGTACTCTCTAGGTGCACCATTGGCTGCCATCATGCCCCAAGTATTTTTTGCCTGGGGCCCTGCGGCTGGGTCCCTCATCCTGTTTCCCTGAATCAGTCTACATTCTGAGGCCCAATGGAAGCCTCTATTGCATTTTGGACATGGGGTGTTGGGTCTTGTTCTCCCACCCTGTTTTCTCATTCTGTCTCTATACCAACATTTAGCTTTTAGATGCCCTATTTTACCACACTGAAAGCATTGACAAGTCTCTCTAGAAGTCCCTTGCCTGAAGGGACCCATCTTCTCATGTTGGGATCTTGGGAAGTCTGCATCATAGCCTGGCTATAAAAGGCATTTGTGCCCACTGTGGCACGGCATCTTATGAGCTCCTCTAAAGGAGCATCCTTGTGCAGTCCTAGCATAATTCTTCTGCAAACCTCATTAGCATTTTCCTTAGCAAGTTGCCTTATCAAAATGTCTGTTACTGCATTTTCACCATTAGTTCTTGTGATAGTTGCCTACAAATGTCCCACAAAATCAGCAAAGGGTTCATTTGGCCTTTGTGTTATTTTTGTGAAGGCCTCACACTTGTCATCTTTATTGTGGAGAGAAGCCCACACTTTGATAGCATTAGCAACAATTTGCTCATATGCTGCTATGGATTAATTAATCTGTACTGCAAAGTCTGCATAGGAACCTACACCTGTTAGTAGGTCACAGGTGATTGCAGTATGAACTCCACTTTGACTATTTTGTTGGACTTGTATCCTATAGAGCTCGGTATATTCAGAAAGCCACAACATGTTTTGTCCAGGTTCTAAGCACCCCCTTGCTATAGATTTTCAGTCATTAGGGGTTAAGATTTCAAAAGCCAAATTCTGTAATAACATCTTAACATAAGCTGATGTAGCTCCATAAAGAGTGCAAGCCTTTTTCAGGTCTTTGAGGATTTCTATATCAAAAGGAGCATATTTTCTGCTTTCTTGACCTGAAGAATTAAACTGTTGAATTACAAGAAGAATGTGGTGTTGAAATTCCAATACATCTCTCCCTTCCACTTTGGCCTTAATTAGTCCCTTTTGCAATCTACTCATTGGAGCTGGTGAATGCTGGGGGGAGGTGCTGGTGCTGTCACTTCCTCCCCCTTCCCCCCCCCCCACTACTCCTCCTCCCTCCATCCCGGAGGGTGGAGTTGATGGAGGGGAGTCAATTACCTACTCCTTAGGTGGGGCTGAAGCTGCCTCAGATTCACCACACCCTTAAGCCTCACTTAAGTCTCCATGCCCTGTGGGGACATGGTCATTAATTTGTTCATTATCTTCCTCCTTTATCTCAGGCTTCCCCATTTGACTATTCCTAGAGTTTTGTTTTGTGTTTTTTTTCCTTTTCTCCTATAACTTATATGGTTTCTTAAGGCCAACTTTATTATATTGTGTAAATAGAATGCCACAATGGAAATTAAATGAGGACCATTTTCGTTGTAATATGCAGAGAGCTGTTGCCCAATTAACGTCCAATTATCTGGAGAGATTTGCTCTTCCTCTAAGAACTAAGGGAAGGTGCGTTTTAATGTATCCAGAAGTCTAGCTATCTGTTCCCAAGTTAGAAGTAGCCCTTCTCCTTCTATCAGCTTAAGTATGCTTTCTGTAGCACCTCTTTGGGGCGGGATGAGGGTGGGGCTGGGGATGGAGGAAAATCTTTTCCTAATATCTCTCTTATTTCAGCCAGAAAAAGTTATTAGTTTAGTCCTTAAGAAAATAAGTTCCCTGTTTGTCTATTACAATACTCACTTAAATTCCTCATCACCAGAGAGTTCTTCAGTGAAAGTAGGGTCCTTGGTTCCCACGCTTGGGTGCTAAATGTGATGATTGTGTATTTTAAAATCAGCCAGAGTCAAGAATTCAGGTTAAGGGAAAATTCTCAATCTTTATTCTTTGTGGAGGTCAAGGAGGGTGGCAATAGGAATGTGAGCAGCCACAATATGAACCCAGCCAGCAATCTCTCTGCCTCTCTCCCTGCTTCTCTCTCTCCACCCACCAAAATCATCCCTACGTGTTGGAATCCTTACAAACTGCTAACTCATTAAAGTTGATAGATTGTTGATCTGATCTTACAAGAAGAGGTTTTGGGCCAGAACCTGAAACAAGGTACTAAGTAGAACTAATTAGTACAATGCTTATGTTTACACCTTTACTCATTGGAGTTCACAAGTATGCCAAAAACTTTGTAACTTGGTGAATTCACACCTCCCTTAAAGCTCTTCGGGCCAGAGAGCACTATGGGAAAAAACCCATAATCCCTCTCTCTCGTATCCCACAATTCCTCCCTCTTATATAAAAGAAACAGACAGAGGCGCTCGGTCAGATTTCACCGGAATGACATGAAGAGTGGAGCTGGCTGTAGGCTGAAGAAAGCAGAGGCAGAGGCGAAAGGACAGAACCTTTGGATTTGGCGACATTCAGAGGGAGCTCTTGGAACTAAGCAGATAGATAGACCTCTAAGCTAACCGGGCTATATTGGAGATAATAACAGATCTGAACTTTTATCACCTGGCTGCGTTTTGAGAACAAGATCACCACATTTTGGCACTCAAACAGGGACTGACAAAATCCTGATTCCAGGGAAGGGACCCAGAGAGAACTTTTTTTTTTTTTTTTAAATTTTAAATTTTATTTTATTTAATAATAACTTTGTATTGACAGAATCCATGCCAGGATAATTTTTTTACAACATTATCCCTTGCACTCGCTTATGTTTCGTTTTTTCCCCTCCCTCCCTTCACCCCTCCCCCCCCAAGATGGCAAGCAGTCCTATATATGTTAAATATGTTGCAGGATATCCTAGATACAATACATATTTGCAGAACCGAACAGTTCTCCTGTTGCACAGGGAAAATTGGATTCAGAAGGTAAAAATAACTCGGGAAGAAAATCAAAAATGCAAATAGTTCACATTCATTTCCCAGTGTTCCTTCTTTGGGTGTAGCTGTTTCTGTCCATCATTTATCCATTGAAACTCAGTTAGGTCTCTTTGTCATAGAAATCCACTTCCATCAGAATACATCCTCATACAATATCGTTGTCGAAGTGTATAATGATCTCCTGGTTCTGCTCATCTCACTTAGCATCAGTCCATGTAGGTCTCTCCAAGCCTCTCTGTATTCATCCTGCTGGTCATTCCTTACAGAGCAATAATATTCCATAACATTCATATACCACAATTTACCCAGCCATTCTCCAATTGATGGGCATCCATTCATTTTCCAGTTTCTAGCCACTACAAACAGGACTGCTACAAACATTTTGGCACATACAGGTCCCTTTCCCTTTTTTAATATCTCTTTGGGGTATAAGCCCAATAGAAACACTGCTGGATCAAAGGGTATGCACAGTTTGATAACTTTTTGGGCATAATTCCAGATTGCTCTCCAGAATGGCTGGATTCGTTCACAACTCCACCAACAATGCATCAGTGTCCCTGTTTTCCCGCATCCCCTCCAACATTCATCCTTATTTTTTCCTGTCATCTTAGCCAATCTGACAGGTGTGTAGTGATATCTCAGAGTTGTCTTAATTTGCATTTCTCTGATCAATACTTTTATAATATTTTAAAGAAGAACAAGAACCCAACATTTGAACCACAACACCTACGTCATTTCCCATACAACACATCAAAACTTGCACAAAGAGTGGGTGGTGGCCATTCTTTCTCCAAGCATATATTAATAGAGTATGGTCCAATTACTATTTAGCCTCACGTGCTTGGGACCTCATTGTATCACCTCGAGCTTCAGCTCATTACCATCCAATATTTCTGAAATTTAGCCATAATATTCCTTGGAGTTTTAATTTTAGGGTCTCTTTCAGGAGGTATTTGGTGAATTTTTTCAATGGCTTACCTTCTGATTCTATGAAATCAAGGCACTTCTCTTTGATGATTTTGTGAAAAATAGTGTGTAGGTTCTTTTTTTTTTCATCATGGTTTTCAGGAAGTCCAATAATCCTTAGATTGTCTCTCCTAGATCTATTTTCCAGGTCAGTTGTTTTCCCAAGTAGGTATCTTACTTTTTTCTTTTTTTTTTTTTTTCAATTTTTTGGTTTTGCTTGATGGATTCTTGATATCTCATTAAATCATTCATTTCCATTTGTTCAGTAGTGATTTTTAGTAAATTATTTTCTTCATTTACTTTTTTTAAAATTCTTTTTGTATTTGTCCAATTGAGTTTTTAAATGAGTTGTTTTGTTCTATGGAATTTTTTTTCTTCCTATTTTACAAATTCCGTTTTTCATGGAGTTGTTTTCTTTTTCCATTTTGTCAAATCTATATTTTATTAAGTTATATACCTTTTCCAAACCCTCTTGCAAAGTTTTCCATTCCTTTCCCCATTTTTTCTTCTAGCTCGCATTTAAGATCATTTTAAATTTCTTCTAGGAGAGCCTTGTGTGATGAGGACCAGATTATATCACCTTTTGGGGGCTTCATCTAGAGACAATCTGCTTTTAGTCTCCTGAGGATTTCAAAAGTTTTCTTCTCTTTTACTATTAAAACTATCTATGGTTAGCATTCACTTTCCCTTTTTACTCTTTTTTTTTTTTAACATTAGGATCTATTTTTAGGGCAAAGGAGGTTTTTCAAGCTTTCTCTACAAGCAGCAAAGGGGGCAGAGGCTGTGCTAGGATCAGGCTGACTTGCTCCCAGTGTTGGGGTAGGCATGACCAGGTCCCATAAGACTCCAGCATTTTGGGTTTCACAATTTATCTTTCGTATTTGTGTTGGATGTTTTATAACTTCTCTGCTTTTCTATTGGCTTGCAGCCAGGGCAGAGTGGCCAACACCAGTGTAGATTCCTCTCAGAGATTCTCTACAACATGGAGTATGCACCACCCCCTGGAGACTGCACCCTGCCCTGGGTCTGCACAGCATCTGGTGGCATCCATACTCTTCCTGCCTCCACCTGCCACCTCCCTCCATGCCTGACCAAAACAGACCTTTTCTGGTGATCTTCGAAATTACCTTCTTCTGGTAATTTGCTGCACTCCCAATATTCTGGGATTGGATTCTCCCAATCCAGAAGTAATTCAGAGGCTGAATTTGCTAATTAGTTGAGGGTCATTGGAGAAGGTCAGAAAGAACTGTGTGTCCTTTCTGCCATCTTGGCTCTGCCCCTTCTTAATATTGCTTTTCATACTTTCTTATGCACAAGCCATAACTGATAATATGATACTGCTTGTTTACAGCCATGCACCCATTAGGAAAATTAAACAAACAACTAACCTTTGTAAAGTGCTTTAATGTTTACAAAGGACTGCATATTTTATCTCCATCTATGCCATCATTCAAGTTAACAAATTTATATTAAAACAGCCCTATATGTAACAGATATTGTGCTAATTGCTGGGGGCAAAAAGACCAAAACAAACAGTCCTGCCCTCAAGGAGCTTTCATTCTACTAGGAAGATACTGTATATATTGAAATTAGTATCTACAATACAATTAACCTTAAAGAGGTTTCACCTAAGTGCTTATAGTAGGGAGTAATTGTATCCCCATTAAGAAAATGAAAATTTGTAAATTGGACACATAAGAGCAGGGTAGATGTGCTAATTCTGAGATGGAAAAGCTTAGTCTCTCCTGTTTGACTTCCAAAGCTAGCCCAATTTATGCATCAAGCATAAATGAAATGTAGAAGACAAGGTCAACTACAGGTTTTATGAAAAATAAACCTTATTTTATTTTAGGTACTTAGGTACAGTTTTAAACAATATAAAAGGGCACTTTTAGAAAGGGGTATTTCAGCTACACTCAGCTGAAATAAGGCAGAGAAGGAGATGATATATCCAGTTTTCCTTTTTTTCCCCCTCAGCATTCCAGTCATCAGAGCTAGCACCCAAAGTAATAAAATCACAGTCTGTGATAGTTTACTACTTCAGCTTTCCCCAGAGGGATGGATATGAGGAGGTGAGATGCAAGATCACCTATGCAAAGTCTTGCTGGCAGAAAATGTAATGTAATCAATGGAGAATAGCTAACAGGCCAATTAGAATAAAGAGTAGTAAACAAGTAGAAACAAAATAAATCTACAAAAATATCCAGAAGCTAAGTGGTAAAGGGCTATTTTAATATCAAATTGAGCATTTTACATTTTTTTCTAGTTGTGATAGAGAACCATTAAACATTTTGACTGATGTGGTAACATAGATTTGTGTTTACAAAATAGTACAAAGAGGAATGTAAAAAGAAGTAGCCTAAAAGCAGGGAAATCCACCAGGAAGTTATTGTAGTTCTTTTGGGTAGGTGGTTGCCCATGACTAAAATGTTTTCTTTCTCAGATCCAACTCCATGAATACCTTTAACATTTAGCTTAAGTGCTATCCCTAAAGCAAGTCCTTTTTTTCCCCTGATACCTCCAGTTGTTAGTGCTTCTCTCCACACAATTCCACTCTTTCTCCACATAATTACTTTATATTTATTTTAAACATAGGTTTTTTTTTTTAATTTACTTGTAAATTTTTCCCAGGGAAATGTCTTCTTCTAGAGAGTAGGAATTATGTCGGCTTTGTAATTCTTTGACTACCACATAGTAAGTGCTTAATAAATGATTATCAAATTGAATTGAATTTGGCATTTTCTACTACTCTGTTATGTATGTACTATACATATCCAGAAGAGAGATTATTGGTAACATGATAAATCTAAGGATTTATTTATTAGCATTCTATATTAGTAAGACTTTCGTGACTTAAGTTATGGGAAAGTTATGGTAGTACCAAATGTCAGGGAGAGGAGGAAAGAGAAACAAGTTGGACTAGAAATGTCATACATAAAAGCAAAAATAAAGGGATGTACATTCAGTGCATTTTTTTTTTCATGTCAAAGAAAGAGGAGAAGAATGACATAAGTAGCACATGCTTTCAAAGAACAAATCAAGCCAGACAAGCTGAAGTGGAACATAGTTTAGCCATCCATCCTGAAAGTGACAAACACACAGACAACCATAGTTAGGGGGATGCCATAAAGGATGTGTTACCATCCCTAGTAGCAGAAGAAAAATTCCCTGTGCACCAGGAAAAAATGCAGTGGAATTTGTAGCCAACAAAGTTCTCCAACTTAAGGGGCAAGGACAAAGAAAGCTATCTATAAATGACTGGTAGCACCACTTCCCCCATTCCCTCAGAAACACACCCAATGTAAATACTTTGTAAAATTCTAGATATCCCACAACTTGCTGAGCTGAGAAGGATGAGCTTGGTTTCTTATGCTAAGAATTACTAATAATAGGAGCAGTTGGTACAAAGTCAGGAATTAAAACCTTTAAACCAGAAAATGCTGCCAGTGCCTCAATAAAGCTATAAAAAGCATGTGAGGTATGTAAAGAAAGTAAAGCCATTTACTTTCATTGAATAGATTTTAAAAGTTAAACTAATTGTTCCTTTTTATTATTTTATTTTTTCTGGGTATACATGTACATTCATTTTCAAAACACATTTCCTTATGAATCATGTTGGAAAAGAATAATCAGAACAAAAGGGAAAAACCATGAGAGAAAAAAAAAAGAAAGAAAAAGGAGGAAAATGTGAATATAGTTTGTGTTGATTTACATTCAGTCCGAACTGATAATTGAATGAACGCTCTCATTTTCTCTGTATGCTTGTGTGTATGTTTGTGTGTCTTTTCTATGTATGTCTCTGTGTTTATCTCTGGGTATATATATATACATACATATATATACACATACATACATATATATATGTACACATATACAAATATATGTGTGTATGTACATATTCATATATTTCTCTGTATTTCTCTCTCTCTTTCTTTCTCTTTCACAAACTATATTTAATCCACTCTTCCAGATCATTAGGCAAGTATTTTGTTTTGCGTCATGAGAAATTCTGGTTTTGGTTGATGATGTATTCTGTCACCTATAATCTTGAAAGAACCACAAATGACTGTAATGGCAATTTATAGAGTAACTTGGGGGGAAAAAAGCTCAATATGCTGAGTCTGAGGTCTGAGGTAATTGTATTTTTCCTTCAGTTCAGCTGAAAATTCAAAGAAGATATGCCATTTGAGCATCATTTTCAATTGCAGTTTCTCCATTTTTATCAACTCTAGTCATTAAAGAATCAGTAAAGAGAAGATAAGGATGCTGAATGTTGGCTTTCAGAATCTGCATAGTAAAAAGAAAGGATATGTAATGTTCAGCTAGTAGAAGCTGGGAAAGGGAGGCCAAATAAGGGAATGGAAAGAGTTTGGGGAGGATATTTAGGTTTTCTTTATTCTGCTTCTAGTGACTTGAGCTACAATTACTCAATTTCTGTGGATCTCAGTTTCTTCAGTTGTAAAAATAGAAGAAACCGATTAAGTGGATCTAAGATTGTTTCTAGCTTTTATAGAACTACATACAATTATATAGAATTGTTTCCAGCTTATAGATAGAACTATAGTTCTATAATCCTAAAATTTTAGTGGTCATGAGGGTACTTAAGTAAACTTATCTGATAAGGTTAGCCTTTAGTAACAATCAATTACAGTTTAATAGTAATCACTGTATATTTCACAGAATTGCAGTAACTAATTCTAGAGATAGCCAGGAAAAAGTTCTGCTGTTTTAGTCTTCTTTAGAAACAGAAGTAGAATTTCCCTCCTATCTCATATCTCCTTTTCATTGTACTTTTTATTCCATTGAGTTCAAATGAATTAGAGAAGATTATTTTAGGGTCACCTTAACCAATTCTGTCATTTTGGTTTTTACAAATGAGGAAACTAAAGACCTCAGTTTTTTGATTTTGGTTATTTGCTCAAAGTCAAAGATACAATAAATGGCAAAGATTGCATTCAATCAAACCCAGGTCCTTGCATTTCAACTCCAATGCTTTTCCAAATGTACCACACTATTATTGAATTCTATTCCAATATAGCAAAAGGCTGAAAAATCAATATTGGAATATTGCAGAAATTTTTATTCTGCCTTAATTGTTACTCCACATATGATAGAGTTCTTTTGTTTTGTTTTGTTTTGTTTTTCCCTTTTTTTTTTTTTGACTAACACAGCAGAGGTAGTAGTGATGGGTAGAAATAGTAAAAAGATAAATATAGACTGAACATAAAGAAAAACTTAATAATTAGGGATATTGCTAAAGTGAAATGGGCTATCTCAAAAGAGAGTGGATTTCCTATAATCAGAGGTTGTCAAATAGAAATTAAATGACTGATCCCCTGTCATTGGAGGGTTTCATTTTCAGGCATGGGCACTGAAATTACAACCTTTTCTAAAATTATAAAATTCTCTGAATTACAAAACTCTGCTTGCATCCAGTAGAATTTAAACTTCCAGAAGGCAGGGTCTGAGGGATTATGTTTTATTTCTATTCTTGTAACTACTATGTGTAGCATAGTAGCTTGTATATAATGGTGTTTAATAAATGCTTGTTAAATAAATGAATGAATACCTGAATTTTAATACCCCTCCCTCCATTAGAGTATTAACTTTTTAGAACATAAAGACTAAATTTTACTCATTTTTAATAATATAAGAAGATAGTATAGTGGTCCAACATAGTAGATGCTCATTGTTTTTTAGGAGGCTTTTTTTGTGTAATTCCAAGAACTACATATTTGCAAATTCTGTCACTAACACATCAGATTGATTATAGTGGCCACAAAAACAGTTCCTTGTTTTCTTGTATCTCTGTCAGCAAAGGCATTTTGAGTGTATCATCATGAATATGATATTCTCTAAGTAGGAAAGCAAGATTTTTGATTCTAGAGAGTTACAGCATGGCATAGTGGAAATAATGAAAGTTCACTTTCTATAGTCTTTAAAAGTTTACAAATCACTTATTCCATATGTCTATGAAGCATATTCCCCAAATACTATTTTTTTTTAATTTTTATTTAATAATTATTTTATATTGACAGAATCCATGCCAGGTAATTTTTTTTTACAACATTATCCCTTGCACTCATTTCTGTTCCGATTTTTTTCCCCTCCCTCTCTCCACCCCCTCCCCTAGATGGCAAGCAGTCCTTTATATGTTGGATATGTTGCAGTATATCCTAGATACAATATATGTTTGCAGAACCGAACAGTTCTCTTGTTGCATAGGGAGAATTGGATTCAGAAGGTATAAATAACCTGGGAAGAAAAACAAAAATGCAGATAGTTCACATTCGTTTCCCAGTGTTCTTTCTTTGGGTGTAGCTGCTTTTGTCCGTCATTTATCAATTGAAACTTAGGTCTCTTTGTCAAAGAAATCCACTTCCATCAAAATATGTCCTCATACAATATTGTTGTCGAAGTGTATAATGATCTCCTGGTTCTGCTCATTTCACGTAGCATCAGTTCATGTAAGTCTCGCCAGTCCTCTCTGTATTCATCCTGCTGGTCATTTCTTACAGAACAATAATATTCCATAACATTCATATACCACAATTTACCCAGCCATTCTCCAATTGATGGGCATCCATTCATTTTCCAGTTTCTAGCCACTACAAATAGGGCTGCTACAAACATTTTGGCACATACAGGTCCCTTTCCCTTCTTTAGTATTTCTTTGGGATATAAGCCCAATAGAAACACTGCTGGATCAAAGGGTATGTACAATTTGATAATTTTTTGGGCATAATTCCAGATTGCTCTCCAGAATGGCTGGATTCGTTCACAACTCCACCAACAATGCATTAGTGTCCCAGTTTTCCCACATCCCCTCCAACATTCATCCTTATTTTTTCCTGTCATCTTAGCCAATCTGACAGGTGTGTAGCGGTATCTCAGAGTTGTCTTAATTTGCATTTCTCTGATCAATAATGATTTGGAACACTCTTTCATATGAGTGATAATAGTTTCAATTTCATCCTCTGAAAATTGTCTGTTCATATCCTTTGACCATTTATCAATTGGAGAATGGCTTGATTTCTTATAAATTTGAGTCAGTTCTCTATATATTTTGGAAATGAGGCCTTTATCAGAACCTTTAACTGTGAAGATGTTTTCCCAGTTTGTTGCTTCCCTTCTAAACTTGTTTGCATTAGTTTTGTATGTACAAAGGCTTTTTAATTTGATGTAATCAAAATTTTCTATTTTGTGATCAGTAATGGTCTCTAGTTCATCTTTGGTCACAAATTTCTTTCTCCTCCACAAGTCTGAGAGATAAACTATTCTATGTTCCTCCAATTTATTTATAATCTAGTTCTTTATGCCTAAGTCATGGACCCATTTTGATCTTATCTTGGTATATGGTGTTAAGTGTGGGTCCATGCCTAATTTCTGCCATACTAATTTCCAATTATCCCAGCAGTTTTTATCAAATAATGAATTCTTTTCCCAGAAGTTAGGGGCTTTGGGTTTCTCAAACACTAGATTGCTATAGTTGACTATTCTGTCTTGTGAACCTAACCTTTTCCACTGATCCACTAATCTATTTCTTAGCCAATACCAAATGGTTTTGGTGACTGCTGCTTTATAATATAATTTTAGATCAGGTACAGCTAGGCCACCTTCATTTGATTTTTTTTTCATTAATTCCCTTGAGATTCTCGACTTTTTATTGTTCCATATGAATTTTGTTGTTATTTTTTCTAGGTCATTAAAATATTTTCTTGGAAGTCTGATTGGTATAGCACTAAATAAATAGATTAGTTTAGGGAGTATTGTCATCTTTATTATGTTTGCTCAGCCGATCCAAGAGCACTTAATATTTTTCCAATTATTTAAGTCTGACTTTATTTGTGTGGAGACTTTTTTATAATTTTGCTCATATAATTCCTGACTTTCCTTTGGTAGATAGATTCCCAAATATTTTATGGTATCAACAATTATTCTGAATGGAATTTCTCTTTGTATCTCTTGCTGTTGGGTTTTGTTGGTGATGTATAAAAATGCTGAGGATTTATGGGGATTTATTTTGTAGCCAGCTACTTTGCTAAAATTATGAATTATTTCTAATAGCTTTTTAGTAGAATCTCTGGGGTTCTCTAGGTATACCATCATATCATCTGCAAAGAGTGATAGTTTGGTTTCCTCATTGCCTACTCTAATTCCTTTAATATCTTTCTCGACTCTTATTGCCGAGGCTAGTGTTTCTAATACGATATTAAATAATAATGGTGATAGTGGGCAACCTTGCTTCACTCCAGATCTTACTGGGAAAGGTTCCAGTTTTTCCCCATTGCATATGATGCTTACTGATGGTTTTAAATATATGCTCCTGACTATTTTAAGGAAAAGTCCATTTATTCCTATGCTCTCAAGTGTTTTTATTAGGAATGGATGTTGGATTTTATCAAATGCTTTTTCTGCATCTATTGAGATGATCATATGGTTTTTGTTTGTTTGGTTATTGATATAGTCAATTATGCTAATAGTTTTCCTAATATTGAAACAGCCCTGCATTCCTGGTATAAATCCTACTTGGTCATAGTGTATTATCCTGGTGACGATTTTCTGTAATCTTTTTTCTAATATTTTATTTAAGATTTTAGCATCAATATTCATTAGGGAGATTGGTCTATAATTTTCTTTCTCTGTTTTCAGCCTACCTGGTTTAGGTATCAGTACCATGTCTGTGTCATAAAAGGAGTTTGGTAGGACTCCTTCAATCCCTATTTTTTCAAATAGTTTATTTAGCATTGGAGTTAATTGTTCTTTAAATGTTTGGTAGAATTCACATGTAAATCCATCTGGTCCTGGGGACTTTTTCTTAGGGAGTTGATTGATAGTTTGTTCTATTTCTTTTTCTGAGATGGGACTGTTTAGGATATTTACTTCTTCCTCTGTTAGTTTGGGCAAGCTATATTTTTGGAGGTATTTTTCTATTTCATTTAAGTTGTTGAATTTATTGGCATAAAGTTGGGCAAAGTAACTCCTAATTATTGCTCTAATTTCCTCTTCGTTAGTGGCGAGTTCTCCCTTTTCATTTTTAAAACTAACAATTTGATTTTCCTCTTTCCTTTTTTTAATCAGATTTACTAAGGGTTTGTCTATTTTGTTAGTTTTTTCATAGAACCAACTCTTAGTTTTATTAATTAATTCAATAGTTTTTTTACTTTCAATTTTATTGATCTCTCCTTTTATTTTTAGAATTTCAAGTTTAGTGTTTGACTGGGGGTTTTTAATTTGTTCCTTTTCTAGCATTTTTAGTTGCAAACCTAATTCATTGACCTTCTCTTTCTCTATTTTATACAAATAGGCCTCTAGAGATATGAAATTTCCCCTTATTACCGCTTTGGCTGCATCCCATACATTTTGGTATGATGTCTCATTATCGTTTTCTTGGGTGAAGTTATTAATTATGTCTATGATTTGCTGTTTCACCCAATCATTCTTTAGTATGAGATTATTTAGTTTCCAATTATTTTTTGGTCTACTCCCCCCTGGCTTTTTGTTGAAATCGTTTTCATTTGCATCGTGGTCTGAAAAGGATGCGTTTACTATTTCTGCCTTACTACATTTGAGTTTGAGGTTTTTATGTCCTAATATATGGTCAATTTTTGTATAGGTTCCATGAACTGCTGAAAAGAAAGTGTATTCCTTTCTGTCTCCATTACATTTTCTCCAAAGATCTATCATATCTAACTTTTCTAGTATTCTATTTACCTCTTTGACTTCTTTCTTATTTATTTTGTGGTTTGATTTATCTAATTCTGAGAGTGCAAGGTTAAGATCTCCCACTATTATAGTTTTACTGTCTATTTCTTCTTGCAGCTCTCTTAATTTCTCTTTTAAGAATTTAGATGCTACACCACTTGGTGCATATATGTTTAATATAGATAGTGCTTCATTATCCATGCTACCCTTTAGCAAGATATAGTGCCCTTCCTTATCTCTTTTAATTAGATCAATTTTTGCTTTAGCCTGATCTGAGATCAGGATGGCTACCCCTGCTTTTTTGACTTCACCTGAAGCATAGTAGATTTTGCTCCAACCTTTTTAACCTGCATGTATCTCCCTGCTTCAGGTGTGTTTCCTGTAAACAACATATTGTAGGATTCTGGCTTTTAATCCATTCTGCTAACTGCTTCCTCTTTATGGAGGAGTTTACCCCATTCACATTTATGGTTAGAATGACCAATTCTGTATTACTTGCCATCTTGTTAACCCCGGTTTATGCTTTTCTCCCTTCTTTCCTCTTTCCCCCTTCCCAGTATTAAGCTTGTGAGCTCCACTTGCTTCTCACAGCTCTCCCTTTTTAGTATCCCTCCCCCCGCCTTAGAGTTCCTCCCCCTATCTTACCCCTTTCCCTCCCAGTTTCCGTATTCCCTTCCGCTTAGCTTATTCCTTCCCTTTTCACTTTTCCCTTCTCACTTTTCAATGAGGTGGGAGAAGTTTCACCATAGATTGAATATGTCTTAAGATTTTTCACTTAAAGCCAATTCTGAAGGCAATAAGATACCCACTATATTCATCCCCCTCCATTCTTTCTCTCAGATATAATAGGTTTCCTATGCCTCTTCATGAGATGTACTACCCCCACTTTACCCTTTTTCTGGTACAATGTCCTTTCCACATCTATTTTCTAGAACAAGGTAAACATGTATTCTTTATACATCTATATAGTCGAAATATAGTTCCCAAGATTAATCTTTACCTTTTTAGATTTCTCTTGAGTTCTATATTTGTAGATCAAACTTTTTGTTAAGTTCTGGCTTTTTCATCAGAAATAGATGAAATTTGCTTACTTCGTTGAATGTCCATCTTCTTCCCTGGAAAAAGATGCTCATTCTCGCTGGGTATGTTATTTTTGGTTGCATACCAAGTTCCTTAGCCTTTCAGAATATGATATTCCAGGCCCTTCGATCTTTTAATGTGGATGCTGCCAGATCCTGGGTGATCCTTATTGTGGCTCCTTGATACTTGAATTGGGTTTTTCTAGCCGCTTGCAATATTTTTTCCTTCGTCTGAGGGTTCTGGCATTTGGCCACTATATTCCTTGGTGTTTTGATTTTAGGATCCCTTTCAGTGGGTGATCGATGAATCCTTTCAATGTTTATTTTTTCCTCTGTTCCTATGACTTCTGGAAGTTCTCTTTGATAATTTCCTGGAAAATAGTGTCCAGGCTCTTTTTTTCATCATGTTTTTCTGGGAGTCCAATGATTCTCAGATTGTCTCTCCTGGATCTGTTTTCCAGGTCTGTTGTCTTCCCCAGAAGGTATTTCACATTTTTCTCCATTGTTTGATTTTTTTGGATTTGCTTGACTGATTCTTCTTGTCTCCTCGAGTCATTCAATTCCAATTGTTCAATTCTGATTTTCAGTGAAGTATTTTCTTCACTCACTTTTTTAAAATCTTTTTCTATTGTCCCATTGAGTTCTTTTGTTCTGTGGAATTTTTTTTTCATTTCGCCAATTTTGTTTTCCAGTTCACCAATCCTATTTTTCAAGGATTTTACTTCTTTATCCACTCTCTCTTTAACTGACTTCTCCAGGCTCTTTTGCCAAGCCTCCCTCTCCTTTTCCCATTTTTCTTCTAGCTCCCTTGTGAGAGCCTTTTTAATCACTTCTATGAGGTTCATCTGTGCTAAGGAACAGATGATCTCCTCCTTTGGGGATTCACCTGGGTACTGTCTGTTTTTAGTCTCCTCAGGATTTAGAGTCTGCTCTCTATCTGTATAGAAGCTGTCAAGGGTTAAAGTCCTCTTCAGTTTCTTGCTCATTCTGTCTAATAATCAAAGACAAACTACCAAAGAAAAACAGAAAAAACTGGATTCTTTCTTTGGGGGAGGGGCTGGGTGTGTTATCGAGCTTCCTCTACAGACTGTAGGGGGCAGCAGTGAGGCACTAGCAGGACTGTGCTGCACCTGCGCTCTGAGATCCCAGAGCGTGCTGAGTCACTGTGGGGGGGAAAGGGGAGGCGGCCAGGTCCCGAGAGACTCCAGCTGTTTAGGGTTGTATTCTTCAGCCCCGGTGTTTTTAGCTTCTCTGCTGGGCTGCTGACTTGCTGCCGGAGCAAAGTATCCAGTCCTGTAGCGAAGCTCTCCCCGCAGAGACAGCTGCGATCCCTCCCCACTCCCTCTCCAGTCTGCTCCCATGCTCTCACTGCCGCTGCCCGACGCCTGCGCCCGATCTAAAACCATCCCAGCCCTCCAGTAAAGACAGACCTTTCTTGGCGAATCTCAAGGATGGCTTCTCTTGGTAACCATTTGTGGGTTTTTTTTCAGTCAAGCATTAATTCAGAGGCTTGTAATGAAATGGATAGTGAGAGAAAGCGTGGAGCTTACACAGCTGTGTGCCTCCTCTCCGCCATCTTAACTGGAAGTCCTCTCCCCAAATACTATTATCTTTGTTTTATAGATGATATATCTGAATCTCTAAGACATGACTTTCCCCAAAATGATATTTGAATCTAAGTCATTTGACTCCAGCCACGACTCTTTCCACTCTCACTGTCTTTTTTTATTCTTCTTTAAAAATTAAAAATTTTAAATTCAATTTTATTTTATATCAAGTTTCAAATTCTCTACCCATTTCCTTCCCTCATATATCAGAATATCAGAATGTAAAAAAAAAAAAAAACACATAACTACAAAGGCATACAAAACAGATTTCCACATCAGCTATGCTCTTCACTCTTCCCTTCCTCCACCCCCCAAAAAAAGGCAGAAAGAGAAGTAGAGTAGTAAAACAGGTAATGCATGAATTAATCAATGAATCCATGAACATATCAATTTCAGTCCCCTAGTGCATATCACCACCCAACTATGCTTTCTCATCCTGTCAGATATTTATTGAAGTACTATATAGATAACCTCTCCCCAAAGAAGTCAAACTTCTTTCAAGTAAGAGCAAAAATATCAAGTGTACTTCTTAAAAATAGAATTTGAAAATGATTAAAGCAAAATGTATCAGAGATGATGGTAATTTGTTGTCATTAAAGTCAACATGCAACTGACAAGTACTCATTTTCATTTAAGTTTGACACTACTGATTTTACCTTCTGCCCGATTTGAACAAAATCTTGAATGCCCAGTGCAACAGTCAAATTTCCACATTTTTCTCATTAATTTTGACCAGTCTATCTGCTTCTTTTATCAAATATTTCCTTGATATGTTCTATTTTATTCTAGCATGCAAGTCATAATTAGTAATATTCTGCAGCCCAATGATAACAGTTCTGTATTGTTATATTGTCCTTGACTCATGTGCAATTCTGATTCTTCAGGGTTTGCAGAATTCCTTGAATCATAGAATCTGGAGTAGAAGAATGTTATTTTCAAGTTTTGTACAAGCAAAATCAATGTAACCAAAAAAAGAAAAAAATAAAAAGAAGAGGAAAATGGGAAATAATTTCTACAGTTTCTCTAACAGAACCCTACATTAAATAAGCAGGAAACTAAGTCAGTTTTACAAAAGATAAACATAAAAGACAGTCTGTAATTTGTTACATGATCAAATGATAAGAACAGATGGTTTTCAGAAGAAAAAATCAAAACTGTGTTTCATCATATGAAAAATGCTTTATATCACTATCAATTAGGAAAAGGTAAATTAATACAACTCTAAGGTACCATTTGATACTTTTCATATTGGCAACTATTACAGAAAAGGAAAATGATAAATGCTACAAGGGATGTAGAAAAATTAGACTACTAATGCACTGCTAGTGTAGTTGTGAATTAATCCAACCATTCTGGACAACAATTTGAAACTCTACCCAAATGGTAATAAAACTGTACATACCCTAAAATATCTTCAAATACCACTACTAGGTCTGTATCCCAAAGAGATTAAAGAGGGAAAAGGATCTATATGTACAAAATACTTATAATAGCTCTTTCAGTGTTAGCACAGAATTAGAAATTGGGAGGGATGTCCACCTCTTGGGTAATGACTGAATAAGTTATAGTATGTGACTATGATGGAGTACCATTGTACTATAACAAATGTACAAAATCCTGAGAAGGCCAATGTGCATTGAGGCAAATTAAAGTGAGCAGGAACAAGTAAACATTGTACACACTAAAAAGAATATTGTAGCACTGACCAATTTTGAAAGCTCTAGCTACTCTGATTAATATAATGATCTAAGATAACTCCAAAGAACCCATGATGAAAAATTCTATCCATTTCAGAGAGAGAATTGATGTATGCTGATTATAAACTGAAGTTTATTTTTTCACTCTATTTTTCTTGCTTGTTTTGCAACGTGTCTAATATGGAAACAGGTTTTGCATGATGCCACAGGTAAAATGATATCATTCATAAATGTCATTCTTAAATAAATTTGCATTTTCTATGGAGACAGAGAAAATGCTGATTGTGATTTTCAGAGTAAATATGGATGGACCCATTTCTAGTTGAGTTTGACCCCACTGATTCTACCCAATTAGAGGCTGGGTAAAAGAGAGTCTAGAAGAAAAAAGATAATCTGGAACTCAAATAATAAAAAGATGGCTTAAATAAATAAATGGAAAATTAAAAAGAATAAAGATAAGGTTTTTAGTCAGAGAATACCTTGAAATCATTGATAAAGCTAAGAAAGAGTTATTATCTTTATTTCTAGATTAGTAAACTGAGTTTCATTCAATCAGATGAACTGGATAATTTACTCAAGGTTCCAAGGTAGATAAGTGTCATAGCCAGGATTCCAATTGAGATATTCTATCTTCATCATTTTTATCATAGCACAATACCTATTTCTGTGTGTATGAAGTTCTGCTAACTGTGTTACAAGGGTGGGAAAGCAGGAACTGAGTGTATGTTGACAGCAGTAGATTATTGCCTGTCATACTTTTCTGATTCCTTAGGTAAGAAATCCATATTGATCAAATGTACTAAACTAATCCCATGAAATTCAAGTTGACATTATTCCATGTTTAACTTAGAAAGTTGTGTACTGGGTAGGAAATGACATCTCCCTAGGATAATTTTCTCAGGATGTTAATTTGTCTGTGGGAACCAGATTCTGATGTTCTAATGAATGTCTTTCAGAACAGATCACATTATAAGAATATTATGATGTATGTGATCAGTATAACTATATATTTGTTAAATGTTTTGGAGTTTTTTTCCATTTAAGCTCAATCACCTATGTAATGAACATTCTTGGTAGTGTTTGAGAGGAGGGTAGCATCGGAAAGGAGAAGAGGAAAGAAAAAAATCATTGAGAATAAAATCATTGAGATGGCAAGTATTTTCTACATGATGTCTACTGGGCTTCTCTACTGTGTCTGACCCATATTATCACGGGCCAATTGACAGTTGGTCATCTCCTTATGTACACCTTTCCTTTGGAACCTTTTATAGTCATTTGAAATAAGCTGTATCTCCTATAATTGTATTCTAGCTGTGGTTCTTCCTTGCTATTTCTTCTTACTCAAATTCTGCCCCTCCCTGGTACTTCCTATTAGGGTTTTTACTTTGACAAATTAAAAAAAAAAAGGGGGGGGGAGGAAGAAATGCATGGACAAATGAATCTAATGTTCTTAGGTGTCCACTAAAGTACTTCTCGAATATCTGTATGAAGGTAGGCCTGGATTTTCAAAAGCTAATGCCTCTCTCATGAAATTATATTTTGTTGTTGTTGTCATTTAATCTTGTCTGAGTCTTGTGAACCATAGACCATACTGTCTGTGGGGTTCCTTTGGCAAAGCTAATGGAATTGTTTGCCACTTCCTTCTATAGCTCATTGTACAGATGAGAAAACTGAGGCAAATAGGATTGTGACTAGCCCAAGGTCATGCAAATAGTAAGTGTCTAAGGACAGATTTGAATGCAGTCTTCTTACTCCAGGCTTAGTGATCTATCCTGTATACTAACCTACCTCCCAAAAGATTATCATATTTTGGAAATAATTTTTAGGTTAAATTTTACTTTTACAACTTTCTTTTTTTCAAGAATCCTGACTTTGAAACCAAATGAATGATTTGAGATGGATAGATTGATTTATCTTTGCCTGTTGTTAAGGTGTATTGAGGAAAGGGTCAGATGTAGCTCTGTCGATTATAAATTGTATAACAAGCCTAGAGTAGATCATAAAATATAATGGGAATAAGTTGAATTTTTAAAATTGTTATTAATTTTGAAACAAAAAGGCCCCCCAAAAGAACATTTCCATATATGCAATGAAACATTAAAAGAGGATTCAATGTAAAGCTGAGAATTTCCATTTCATTTATTACATTTTTAAAAATGTAATAATTATTAAATATAGTTTTTGAAGCTCCCTTGCTTTTCTGCATTTCCCAGTTTTCTTTTATTTTCTGATGTGCACTTTTATTTATTTTTTGGAAATTTAAATTCTAACAGAAAAATGTCCATAAAATCAATGTTTGGAGAGAAAGTTCAGGGATTTGGTTGTGTGTAGTACTATAAAGGCCAGGATAAAATTAGGCCAAAATATTAACAAAGGAAAATTAGGAAAATGAAACCATTTTTACACCAGATTTAACCATGTTTTTGACACCAGAGGGAAGAGTTAGAAAGCTCTACAGAGGAATGCAGATGGTGTGATGGATAGGACCTTGAGTTGGAGCTAATACCTGAGTTCAGCTCCTTTCTCATGCATTTCCCATTTATACCTCAGTGAGTCACTCAAACTTAATAAAATAGATTTGTGAATAGATAATAGATTTTTTCCCCCTCACAGCCACTTTCAACTGACCTGACAACAAAATTGATCACATTCAAATTGTAACCATTGTGGGGGTTTTATGGGGTAGTCTTCAAGTCATTTATTAAGCACAGTTACAATGTTCCTATTATGTGCCAGCAATTGTGCTGTGGACACAAAGTAAACCTAAGCAAAATAAAACAAAACAAAATAGTTTCTTTTTCAACTGCTAACAATCTCAGTTGGGGAAATAACACACAAACAACTATATACATAAAAACAAGACCAATTTAGCTAAGTCTACAGCTCCATAACCTATCCATCTATATATAATGTAAATATATTATATATATAAATATATGATAGTATATATGCATACATATATGTGTACAGACACAAACACATGCATGTACACACACACACACACACACACACATATATATATATATATATATATATTCATGCATACATACATAATCTTAGATTGTAGGAGGCAGTTAAGTGGCTCATTGAATAGAACACTGGGCTGAGTTTCATGAAGACTCGTCTTCCTGAATTCAAATCTGGCTTCAGATATTTACTAGGATTATGAACCTGAACTAGTCATTCAACTCTGTTTGCCTCAGTTTCTTTATTTGTAAAATGATCTGGAAAAAAAATGGCAAACTACTCCAGTATCTTTGCCAAGAACACCCCAAATGAAGTCACAGGAAATTAAGACATGACTAAACAACAACACAACCAGAATCATTACGCTAAAAGGGTGTTAGCATCCAGTAGACTAATATATATAGGACTGCCCTTTACAGAAAACCAGATTTTGTGATCCATCCTCTACTAGAAGACCTTTAATGATGGAGGGTTAATTGATTCTCTTTCACATTCAGAACACTGCTTTTTTTTTTTTTTTTTTTCCTTATGGCCTGCCATCAGAACTTGTCAGTGAAACTTCTACTCACTGATCCTAGATCTGACCTGTGGGACCAAGGAAAATATCATGATGATGGTGATGATAATATTTGGCATTAATTTAGTGCTTTGATATTTGCAAAGTACTTTATAAATGTTATTCCATTTCATTCTCACAACAACCACTGGATATTGTAGGTGCAATTATATCTCTCATTTTACAAATGTGAAAACTAAGGCTGAAAATTTAAGTGATTTGACATGGAACTCATAGGTAATAAATTCTGAGGCCAAATTTGTACTCAGATCTTCCTGCACCAAGATCCATACACTATCACAGAATATCACATGTTCATATCTCTTCTCTTTTTTAGATAAAATAGCCCCCTTCCTCCAAATAATTCATTCTTAAAGACCATATTTATAACTCACTTAAGAGATTATTTGGTTTCTGATGATATTGAAACTAGTAATTTATAATAGATAATAAAAAATTAATCAACCCTATATAGCAATTTGTATCTTTTTTTATTTTAATTTTATTTTATTTAATAATAACTCTGTATTGATAGAATCCATGCCAGGATAATTTTTTACAACATTATCCCTTGCACTCACTTATGTTTCGATTTTTCCCCTCCCTCCCTCTACCCCCCCAAGATGGCAAGCAGTCCTATATATGTTAAATATGTTGCAGGATATCCTAGATACAATACATATTTGCAGAACCGAACAGTTCTCCTGTTGCACAGGGAAAATTGGATTCAGAAGGTAAAAATAACTCGGGAAGAAAATCAAAAATGCAAATAGTTCACATTCGTTTCCCAGTGTTCCTTCTTTGGGTGTAGCTGTTTCTGTCCATCATTTATCCATTGAAACTCAATTAGGTCTCTTTGTCATAGAAATCAACTTCCATCAGAATACAGCCTCATACAATATCATTGTCGAAGTGTATAATGATCTCCTGGCTCTGCTCATCTCACTTAGCATCAGTCCATGTAGGTCTCTCCAAGCCTCTCTGTATTCATCCTGCTGGTCATTCCTTACAGAGCAATAATATTCCATAACATTCATATACCACAATTTACCCAGCCATTCTCCAATTGATGGGCATCCATTCATTTTCCAGTTTCTAGCCACTACAAACAGGGCTGCTACAAACATTTTGGCACATACAGGTCCCTTTCCCTTTTTTAGTATCTCTTTGGGGTATAAGCCCAATAGAAACACTGCTGGATCAAAGGGTATGCACATTTTGATAACTTTTTGGGCATAATTCCAGATTAGCAATTTGTATCTAATAATATGGGTTCAGTTCTCCTGTGAATATGGAAGATCATAATGAGAAAGAATTGGATAATATAGAAATAACTACTCTAAAACATAATATTACCCAGAGCCCTGAAATATCACAGCTTGTAGGATTTAAAAATTGTCAGTATAAGATTTTACAATAATGCTTGGATGGCCTAAATATTAAATTCCTAAAAAAATAGGAAGATCACCCAAAGAAAGAACACTGGAAAACGAATATGAACTATTTCCATTTTTGATTTTCTTCCTGAGTTATTTTTACCTTCTGAATCCAATTCTCCCTGTGCAACAAGAGAACTGTTCGGTTCTGCAAACATATATTGTATCTAGGATATACTGCAACATATCCAACATCTAAAGGACTGCTTGCCATCTAGGGGAGGGGGTGGAGGGAGGGAGGGGAAAAAATTGGAACAGAAACGAGTGCAAGGGATAATGTTGTAAAAAAAAAAATTACCCTGGCATGAATTCTGTCAATATAAAGTAATTATTAAATAAAAATTTAAAAAAAAAAAGAAATAGGAAGATATGGTAAAACACCAATGTTTTTGAAGGAGGCAGAGAAGTATATCAAAGGGTGGAGGGCAGTGGGAAATTTAATGGAATGCAAGCTCAATATAGGTCAAAATTGTTAGAAACAATACAATTTCATTAAAGTAAGCAGAAAATAGTTTGCTTCTGACATTCTTACACTAAAAGCAAAAGTTTTCGTTTTCTTTCTGGGCTAATTTTAAATTTGAATCCCGTTTGTGAATGGTATGGGTATAATATCAGGCAGATATAGTAAAAATACTACATATCTCAAAGGCTTGGGTTCCTCCAGCTGCTTGGATTTGTACATGCTGATGTGGTTTTAATGTTTCAACAACTTCTTCTAGCAGGTGCTATCAAAAAGAAAAATTCTTTCCTTAACCTGGCTATTTTACAAATGTCAATCACAAGACCCTTCCCATCTCAACTCATCTCCAAAACACTTTAAGGTCTGCTTTTGCACCATGCTCTGCTTCTATCTTATTAATGCAACAAGGATTTCTTCAGCATCATCTATAATCCCCATTCTTGATTTCATATAAAGTAATGATGCTAATCATGTCTATGCAGGTATATTCTTACAGAGTGCTTAGGAAAATCCTTTGGCTCCTTCAAGAAAATCATCTGTGTATATTATTATTCTTTCAGTCTTTTCAAAAAATGAGAATGTGGTATCTCCTTAATACCCCAAATTTTATCCAACAAGTTAATTCTTTAAGTGTCTATTTAAACTTAGTTTTCTTAATATTTGATTATTTATACTCTACAATTTCTTTCTCCTATAGAATCAGGAATATTTCTCATCCTAAGATTAAAAAAAGGAGATCCTACTTTATTTTTAGAATCCATGTTTATCTGGAAATACAAATATTCTTTTAAAATATATTTGTAAGTAATTTATGTAAATATCACACATAAACAAGAGTAAAAATCTATTAAATCTTACATCAAAATTCAAAAGCATAGCATATTTAAAAAAGGAACAAACCTTAGAGGTCAGTCAATTTAATCCTCTTCTCCCCTTCTCCCCCTTTTTTTTTGAATGGATGAATCTGTGTTTATTTATGGAGAATTCTTGGAAATGAATGCAGAGCATTATTTACAATCTTAGGGAAGGGATAGAAGCACTGAGGGATTGTGACTTATCTATGTGAAAGAAGTATAAGAAGGTGATTTGAACTCAACTTCTCGACTCCAAGGCTGTGCTCTGTCAATTCTTACATGCTACCTCTCATTCATTCTTGGAGATCAGGAAACAGACTTCAAAAGAGGAGAAGCAGTCATAAATTATTTTTTGTTTTTTTTTTTGTTTATTTATTTATTTTTTTTTACTTTTTAAATGTGAATCTGAAAACCATATTATATTGTATTGTTGCATACAAAGTGGAAGCTTTCCAAAGACAAAGGCTACAATGGCTTTAATGACTTACACAACTTCCCCACCATTTACTAACGGCATCCTAAATTCTGAAAATAATCATATGTAAATAATAAGAACAGCTCACAATTATTAAATAGGACCTATGGTTTATAGAACACATTCTTCATAAAAATTCTTTGAAACTTTAAGGATAAATTGGGGTTGGTTGAGTGTTACCTATATATGTATATACGTATGTTTGTTTTAATTTTGTTTTGTTTTTGCTTTTGAAGAGTGATTTTTGTCACTTTTAGGGAAATTCTCCATGAAGAAATACCCTCTACCCCTGCAAATGGGAAATTACTTTAAAATAATTTTGAGGGGGAAAGTATGTTGTTCTTTAGTCATGTCAATGATGTCTGACTCTTTATGACCCATTTATGGTTTGTCATTTTCTTCTTTAGATCATTTTATAGATAAGGAAACTGAGCAAATACTGTTAAGTGACTTCTACATCTAGTGTTCTCATGTCAATGAATGTCTCTTTTTATGCTGAGCCAAGCTAGTGAGAAAGTATTTGCTACATACCAGTTGGGTGCCAGCTACTCTGTTAGGTACTGAAGTTAGAAGTACTCAGACAAATTGGTCCTTGTCTTTAAGGAGCATATTACAGTCCAGAAAGGGGAAAACATATCAGTCAATCCATATACATTAAGTACCAGCATGTGCCAAGTATTGGGTATACTAGAAACATACAAAACACAGTGCCAGGTATCAAGAAGTTTGAGTAAATACTTGTGAATGAATGTGTTTATAAAATGTTCTCCACATTCCCTTTAGAGAAATGAAGTCTATCCATTTAACAGTAATTTTTATTTTAACTAGAAAAATGTTGGCAACATCTCGTTTTTGTTATGTTTTATCCTGCCCAAATACAACCCACTTACTGAATAATGTTAATGTATACCTGTTCACTCTAAGGTATCATTACATTTTTAGGTCATGTCAACTTGTTCTAGGTCAGAAGAAAATTTGTGGGAGTAGTGTGTCCAAAAAGAAAGGGTTGCCTGGAGCATAGTCCAGTTCTTTCAATATTTGGTGCCACCCATGAAATGTTTGGGAAGCACTTGTCAGAAATCTGTGTTTCTTAGGACCTTACAGTCTTCTTCATGAGTTCTAATGCCAAAATGGAGTAGCTACTCAATTGCAGTCATATTTGGGAGCAGATGGCAATACCTACTGCTGTGTCCAAAACGGCTGGTGGGCATATTTATCTGATATACTTTTTGAGATGTGATAAGAAGCCAACTATTATTCTTTATTCACCACCCAGGGATACATTCTCAAGCAAAGACATGCCTTTCTTTATGGACTGCATGCCAGTGAAAAATAAATAATATAAAATTGCAGCCATCAGTTGCAGAGGATGATATTTCACATAGTTCATTTTATGCTTTTACTTTAAAATTATTTCCTTAAAAATCCAAGTGGTACAGTAGACTTGTATTCAGGATAATCTGAATTCAAATGTGATTTCAGATACTTATGAGTTATATTATGCTTGGCAAATCAGTTAAACTCCATGCCTTAGTTTCTCCATCTTTAAAATGGGAACAATAATAGGGCCTAAACTCTAGTGTTGTTGCAATTATCAAATAAGATAATCTTTATAAAGTTCTTTGCCCATATTTAAACACTATATACATATTATCATTATTAATAATTCATAATCAAATGTTATATGCAAATAAATTAATTTCAAATTAACATTATCATTAATATATTTTACCATGAACATATGTAAAGTATAGTGTTCTTCAAATGTTCAATGCTTTCTTTCTCCTCAATGTTGCTGCCTCCAACGCTAATTAATTCAGATTGCAAAAGCAATGAGTTTGATCTCAGCTGTAGATGTCACAGTGACTTATCCTTTCAATGAGGTGATAATTGGTGTCTGGTTAATTCTATTCATAGAAACCATGGGCCATTAAAAAAGTAATCCCCACTTCTATTACACAGCATGAAGCTTCCAGTGGCACTGCTGCTTTTTACTGGGATTGAATATTTTTATTCTTAAAGACATAATTCAGAATTGTAAACATAAATTCACAAGTAAATACCAATCTGTAAGATAACAATTCAGTGGGTACTCCTTTAGTAATTAATTCATGCTTACATTCAGCAGTAACAAATTCAACAAATATTTATTGGTGAAAAGTGAAAATTATACAACTATGAGAATACAATTATGAACAAAAATATTTCTTGCCTTTAGTGAATGTAAACATAGAAAAGGGAAAAAGTATGGACATGAGAAAATATGTTATAAGGCAGAGTTTTGTAGGGGCAAAAGAGAGATCTAGGCAAAATGTTCTAGTAAACAGAATAAGTAAGAATGAAAGAATTAACTTCCATCAACAATTAGGCTATTAAAGTAAAATTTAAGGTTTGGACCTCCAGGAAAAACTACAAATAACAAGAGATAGTTCTCATTTTTTTAAATACCTTGATTCTTAAAATAAAAACATTTCTGCTTTTGGAGAAAGATAGATTCAGGTCAATTTTGGCTTCCATAAAAAGACTAACTTTTCTTGGAAACTGAGCATTTTATGAGTAGTATAAAGCACAGTGATTGCTCATGGAAATTGAAATGAGACAGCATTGTTCTGACTCATTTTTACTAATCCCTATTTCTCAGACATCTTCCATTAAAAAGAGGCAATTATCTGATTTTTTTAACAGCATTTTAGAAGTCATGAGAGTTTGTATTTCATGACTTTCACACATAATACAGGGAGGGACATTATGACAGCTTTTTTTTTTTCTTTTGGTTTTCTTTTGATTTTGATAAGTAAAGGCAAAATAATGCAGATGGGTATAAAGTCTTTTAAGAAGAAAATTAAAATTAGAAACTTACCTCCAAATGTTTCTGAATTTTTTTTCAATTTATTCCAGTCATGAGAAACAATTCAGCATCTAGCCTGGTTTATGTGCTTGTCCCAAGATAGCCCAACTAGAGGAAGTACATAATGTGCAACTCTACTTTTTAGGTTTTTCTCAAGTCCTAATGAGCCAATTCCAATTCTGGCATTAAAACTTCACATACCAGAAAGTGGGCTGTGAGAAAGTGAATTTCAAGATCTGCTTAAGTGGTACAGAAACTTTCCCACATATTGGCTAGACCTCCCCTAGTTTTAGAAATGGTACATAGCTAAGACGACTTGCTATAGATCAAAATGCCCTGAATTAATTGCTGAAAAGAAACTTTCAGAGGCTAGATGTGAATTTATTTGATTCTTTGGATTTACTGGCCAAATCAAACAAAATGATAAACATAGTCATAGATAGAAACACAAGGGCCCAAACCCCTATACAAAAAGTTTCAGTGATTCCTTAGAACCCCTAGAAAAAAACTATAAATTCTTCAAATAGATATTTAAATTTTTTCACAATCTGTCTTTAATATATCTTTCCAATCTGATTTCAAAATATTACGTATGTAGCCCATAGTCCAGCCAATTGATCATCTTGTTATATATAGCATTACATTTCTTACTCTAAACCTTGAACATAATATTCTACATAAATACTTTCCCTTCTGGTCTCCGCTCCCCATGCCAAGGCCATGTTAGTTCCACTGCCCTGCTAGAGTTCTGGATGTGGAGTCAGAAAAATCTGTGATTCAAAAGCCATATCATTCACTTTCCAGATGGATGATTGAGGCAAGGAACTTTATTTCTATTCTGTTTCTCATATGAAAACTGAGGATCAATAATATCACCAACATCATAGAGTTGATGTGAGGATCAAATTAAACAAATACACATAAAATGTTTTGTGAACCTTAAAGTGGTATATGAACACTATTATCACGATTAGTAATATTATTATCAATGACTTGACTCATTCACCAACTTGTACATGTTGCCTTCCCTGGTTCTTATGTTACATAATTGACAGTTATACAGTATTCTTTCAACATCATGACTTTCTCCATGAATACTTTTGATAGATTGAGGATTAGCATAAGAAATGTTATTAAAGCTTTTCATTTTTCAAAACATATGCATTGACAATTCTTCAACATTAGTACTTACAAAAACCCAGAGTTCCAATTTCCCCCCTTCCCCCATGCCCTTCCCTAGATGGCAAATAGTCCAATATATGTTACACATGGTAGAAATAGATGTTAAATCCAATATATATGCATACATATTTATACAATTATCATGCTGCACAAGATAAAAAGACAAGCAAAATAAAATGCAAGGAAACAACAACAAAAAGAGAGAGAGAGAGAGAGAGAGAGAGAGAAGAGAGAGAGAGAGAGAGAGAGAGAGAATGTTATGTTGTGAACCACACTCAGTTCTGACAATGCTCTCTCTAGGTGTAGATGGCTCTGTTCATCACTGCACAATTGGAGCTGGTTTGAATTATCTCATTATTGAAGAAAGCCATGTCCATCAGAACTGATCATCATATAGTCTTTTTTTTAAATTTTTATTTAATAATTACTTTATATTGACAGAATCCATGTCAGGGTAATTTTTTTTACAACATTATCCCTTGCACTCATTTCTGTTCCGATTTTTCCCCTCCCTCCCTCCACCCCCTCCCCTAGATGGCAAGCAGTCCTTTATATGTTGGATATGTTGCAGTATATCCTAGATACAATATATGTTTGCAGAACCGAACAGTTCTCTTGTTGCACAGGGAGAATTGGATTCAGAAGGTATCAATAACCCGGGAAGAAAAACAAAAATGCAAATAGTTCGCATCCGTTTCCCAGTGTTCTTTCTTTGGGTGTAGCTGCTTCTGTCCGTCATTTATCAATTGAAACTCAGGTCTCTTTGTCAAAGAAATCCACTTCCATCAAAATATGTCCTCATACAATATTGTTGTCGAAGTGTATAATGATCTCCTGGTTCTGCTCATTTCACTCAGCATCAATTCATGTAAGTCTCGCCAGTCCTCTCTGTATTCATCCTGCTGGTCATTTCTTACAGAACAATAATATTCCATAACATTCATATACCACAATTTACCCAGCCATTCTCCAATTGATGGGCATCCATTCATTTTCCAGTTTCTAGCCACTACAAATAGGGCTGCTACAAACATTTTGGCACATACAGGTCCCTTTCCCTTCTTTAGTATTTCTTTGGGATATAAGCCCAATAGAAACACTGCTGGGTCAAAGGGTATGCACAATTTGATAACTTTTTGGGCATAATTCCAGATTGCTCTCCAGAATGGTTGGATTTGTTCACAACTCCACCAACAATGCATTAGTGTCCCAGTTTTCCCACATCCCCTCCAACATTCATCATTATTTTTTCCTGTCATCTTAGCCAATCCGACAGGTGTGTAGTGGTATCTCAGAGTTGTCTTAATTTGCATTTCTCTGATCAATTATGATTTGGAACACTCTTTCATATGAGTGGTAATAGTTTCAATTTCGTCCTCTGAAAAGTGTCTGTTCATATCCTTTGACCATTTATCAATTGGAGAATGGCTTGATTTCTTATAAATTTGAGTCAGTTCTCTATATATTTTGGAAATGAGGCCTTTATCAGAACCTTTAACTGTGAAGATGTTTTCCCAGTTTGTTGCTTCCCTTCTAATCTTGTTTGCATTAGTTTTGTTTGTACAAAGGCTTTTTAATTTGAAGTAGTCAAAATTTTCTATTTTGTGATCAGTAATGGTCTCTAGTTCATCTTTGGTCACAAATTTCTTTCTCCTCCACAAGTCTGAGAGAAAGACTATTCTATGTTCCTCTAATTTATTTATAATCTCGTTCTTTATGCCTAGCTCATGGATCCATTTTGAGTGTGGGTCCATGCCTAATTTCTGCCATACTAATTTCCAATTATCCCAGCAGTTTTTATCAAATAATGAATTCTTATCCCAGAAGTTAGGGTCTTTGGGTTTGTCAAATACTAGATTGCTATAGTTGACTATTCTGTCTTGTGAACCTAACCTTTTCCACTGATCCACTAATCTATTTCTTAGCCAATACCAAATGGTTTTGGTGACTGCTGCTTTATAATATAATTTTAGATCAGGTACAGCTAGGCCACCTTCATTTGATTTTTTTTTCATTAATTCCCTTGAGATTCTCGACTTTTTATTGTTCCATATGAATTTTGTTGTTATTTTTTCTAGATCATTAAAATATTTTCTTGGAAGTCTGATTGGTATAGCACTAAATAAATAGATTAGTTTAGGGAGTATTGTCATGTTTATTATGTTCGCTCGGCCGATCCAAGAGCACCTAATATTTTTCCAATTATTTAAGTCTGACTTTATTTGTGTGGAGACTTTTTTATAATTTTGCTCATATAATTCCTGACTTTCCTTTGTAGATTCCCAAATATTTTATGGTATCAACAGTTATTCTGAATGGAATTTCTCTTTGTATCTCTTGCTGTTGGGTTTTGTTGGTGATGTATAAAAATGCTGAGGATTTATGGGGATTTATTTTGTAGCCAGCTCCTTTGCTAAAACTATGAATTATTTCTAATAGCTTTTTAGTAGAATCTCTGGGGTTCTCTAGGTATACCATCATATCATCTGCAAAGAGTGATAGTTTGGTTTCCTCATTGCCTACTCTAATTCCTTTAATATCTTCCTCGACTCTTATTGCCGAGGCTAGTGTTTCTAATACGATATTAAATAATAATGGTGATAGTGGGCAACCTTGCTTCACTCCAGATCTTACTGGGAAAGGTTCCAGTTTTTCCCCATTGCATATGATGCTTACTGATGGTTTTAAATATATGCTCCTGACTATTTTAAGGAAAAGTCCATTTATTCCTATGCTCTCAAGTGTTTTTATTAGGAATGGATGTTGGATTTTATCAAATGCTTTTTCTGCATCTATTGAGATGATCATATGGTTTTTGTTTGTTTGGTTATTGATATAGTCAATTATGCTAATAGTTTTCCTAATATTGAACCAGCCTTGCATTCCTGGTATAAATCCTACTTGATCATAATGTATTATCCTGGGGATGATTTTCTGTAATCTTTTTTCTAATATTTTATTTAAGATTTTAGCATCAATATTCATTAGGGAGATTGGTCTATAATTTTCTTTCTCTGTTTTCAGCCTACCTGGTTTAGATATCAGTACCATGTCTGTGTCATAAAAGGAGTTTGGTAGGACTCCTTCAATCCCTATTTTTTCAAATAATTTATTTAGCATTGGAGTAAATTGTTCTTTAAATGTTTGGTAGAATTCACATATAAATCCATCTGGTCCTGGGGAGTTTTTCTTAGGGAGTTGATTGATAGTTTGTTCTATTTCTTTTTCTGAGATGGGACTGTTTAGGATATTTACTTCTTCCTCTGTTAGTTTGGGCAAGCTATATTTTTGGAGGTATTTTTCTATTTCATTTAAGTTGTTGAATTTATTGGCATAAAGTTGGGCAAAGTAACTCCTAATTATTACTCTAATTTCCTCTTCGTTAGTGGCGAGTTCTCCCTTTTCATTTTTAGGACTAACAATTTGATTTTCCTCTTTCCTTTTTTTAATCAGATTTACTAAGGGTTTGTCTATTTTGTTGGTTTTTTCATAGAACCAACTCTTAGTTTTATTAATTAATTCAATAGTTCTTTTACTTTCAATTTTATTGATCTCTCCTTTTATTTTTAGAATTTCAAGTTTAGTGTTTGACTGGGGGTTTTTAATTTATTCCTTTTCTAGCATTTTTAGTTGCAAGCCCAATTCATTGACCTTCTCTTTCTCTGTTTTATACAAATAGGCCTCTAGAGATATGAAATTTCCCCTTATTACCGCTTTGGCTGCATCCCATACATTTTGGTATGATGTCTCATTATTATCGTTTTCTTGAGTGAAGTTATTAATTATGTCTATGATTTGCTGTTTCACCCAATCATTCTTTAGTATGAGATTATTTAGTTTCCAATTATTTTTTTGTCTACTCCCCCCTGGCTTTTTGTTGAATGTAATTTTCATTGCATCGTGGTCTGAAAAGGATGCGTTTACTATTTCTGCCTTACTACATTTGAGTTTGAGGTTTTTATGTCCTAATATATGGTAAATTTTTGTATACGTTCCATGAACTGCTGAAAAGAAAGTGTACTCCTTTCTGTCCCCATTACATTTTCTCCAGAAATCTATCATATCTAACTTTTCTAGTATTCTATTTACCTCTTTGACTTCTTTCTTATCTATTTTGTGGTTTGATTTATCTAATTCTGAGAGTGCAAGGTTAAGATCTCCCACTATTATAGTTTTACTGTCTATTTCTTCTTGCAGCTCTCTTACTTTCTCTTTTAAGAATTTAGATGCTACCCCACTTGGTGCATATATGTTTAATATAGATAGTGCTTCATTATCCATGCTTCCCTTTAGCAAGATATAGTGCCCTTCCTTATCTCTTTTAATTAGATCAATTTTTGCTTTAGCTTGATCTGAGATCAGGATGGCTACCCCTGCTTTTTTGACTTCACCTGAAGCATAGTAGATTTTGCTCCAACCTTTTACCTTTAACCTGCATGTATCTCCCCGCTTCAGGTATGTTTCCTGTAAACAACATATTGTAGGATTCTGGCTTTTAATCCATTCTGCTAACCGCTTCCTCTTTATGGGGGGGTTTACCCCATTCACATTTAAGGTTAAAATGACCAATTCTGTATTACTTGCCCTCTTGTTAACCCCGGTTTATGCTTTTCCCCCTTCTTTCCCCTTTCCCCCCTTCCCAGTATTAAGCTTGTGAGCACCACTTGCTTCTCATAGCCCTCCCTTTTTAGTATCCCTCCCCCTGCCTTAGAGTTCCTCCCCCTATCTTACCCCTTTCCCTCCCAGTTTCCGTATTCCCTTCCGCTTAGCTTATTCCTTCCCTTTTCACTTTTCCCTTCTCACTTTTCAATGAGGTGGGAGAAGTTTCACCATAGATTGAATATGTCTTAAGATTTTTCACTTAAAGCCAATTCTGAAGGCAGTAAGATACCTACTATATTCTTCCCCCTCCATTCTTTCTCTCAGATATAATAGGTTTCCTATGCCTCTTCATGAGATGTAGTACCCCCACTTTACCCTTTTTCTGGTACAATGTCCTTTCCACATCAGTTTCTAGAACATGGTATACATGTATTCTTTATACATCTTTATATCAGAAATATAGTTCCCAAGATTAATCTTTACCTTTTTAGATTCCTCTTGAGTTCTATATTTGTAGATCAAACTTTTTGTTAAGTTCTGGCTTTTTCACCAAAAATAGGTGAAATTCGCTTACTTTGTTGAATGTCCATCTTTTTCCCAGGAAAAAGATGCTCATTCTCACTGGGTAGGTTATTTTTGGTTGCATACCAAGTTCCTTAGCCTTTCGGAATATCATATTCCAGGCCCTTCGATCCTTTAATGTGGATGCTGCCAGATCCTGGGTGATCCTTATTGTGGCTCCTTGATACTTGAATTGGGTTTTTCTAGCTGCTTGCAATATTTTTTCCTTCGTCTGAGGGTTCTGGCATTTGGCCACTATATTCCTTGGTGTTTTGATTTTAGGATCCCTTTCAGTGGGTGATCGATGAATCCTTTCAATGTTTATTTTTTCCTCTGTTCCTATGACTTCTGGGCAGTTCTCTTTGATAATTTCCTGGAAAATAGTGTCCAGGCTCTTTTTTTCATCATGTTTTTCTGGGAGTCCAATGATTCTCAGATTGTCTCTCCTGGATCTGTTTTCCAGGTCTGTTGTCTTCCCCAGAAGGTATTTCACATTTTTCTCAATTGTTTGATTTTTTTGGATTTGCTTGACTGATTCTTCTTGTCTCCTCAAGTCATTCAATTCCAATTGTTCAATTCTGATTTTCAGTGAAGTATTTTCTTCACTCACTTTTTTAAAATCTTTTTCTAATTGTCCCATTGAGTTCTTTTGTTCTGTGGAATTTTTTTCCTTTTCGCCAATTTTGTTTTTTAGAGAGCTATTTTCTGTTTCCAGTTCACCAATCCTATTTTTCAAAGATTTTATTTCTTTATCCACTCTCTCTTTAACTGACTTCTCCAGGCTCTTTTGCCAAGCCTCCCTCTCCTTTTCCCATTTTTCTTCTAGCTCCCTTGTGAGAGCCTTTTTAATTACTTCTATGAGGTTCATCTGTGCTGAGGAACAGATGATCTCCTCCTTTGGGGATTCACCTGGAGACTGTCTGTTTTTAGTCTCCTCAGGATTTAGAGTCTGCTCTCTATCTGTGTAGAAGCTGTCAAGGGTTGAAGTCCTCTTCAGTTTCTTGCTTATTCTGTCTAATAATCAAAGACAAACTACCAAAGAAAAACAGAAAAAACTGGATTCTTTCTTTGGGGGAGGGGCTGGGTGTGTTACCGAGCTTCCTCTACAGACTGCGGGGGGCAGCAGTGAGGCACTAGCAGGACTGTGCTGCACCTGCGCTCTGAGATCCCAGAGCATGCTGAGTCACTGTGGGGGGGAAGGAGGGGCGACCAGGTCCTGAGAGACTCCAGCTGTTTGGGGTTGTATTCTTCAACCCCGGTGTTTTTAGCTTCTCTGCTGGGCTGCTGACTTGCTGCCAGAGCAAAGTATCCAAACCTGTAGCGAAGCTCTCCCTGCAGAGACGGCTGCGATCACTCCCCACCCCCTCTCCAGTCTGCTCCCGTGCTCTCACTGCCACTGCCCGCTGCCTTTGCCCAATCTAAAACCATCCCAGCCCCCCAGTAAAGACAGACCTTTCTTGGCGAATCTCAAGGATGGCTTCTCTTGGTAACTATTTGTGGGTTTTTTTTTTCAGTCAAGCATTAATTCAGAGGCTTGTAATGAAATGGATAGTGAGAGAAAGTGTGGAGCTTACACAGCTGTGTGCCTCCTCTCCGCCATCTTAACCGGAAGTCCCATCATATAGTCTTATAGTTGCTGTGTATAATGATCTCCTGATTCTGCTCATTTTACTTAGCATCAGTTCATGTAAGTCTCTCCAGGCCTCTGTGAAATCATCCTGTTGGTCATTTCTTACAGAACAATAATATTCCATGACATTCATATACTATAAGTTATTCAGCCATTCTCCAATTGATGGGCATCCACCACTTTTCAGTTTCTTGACACTACACAGAGGACTGCCATAAACATTTTTGCACATGTAGGGTGCTTTCCCTCCTTTAAGATCTCTTTGGGACATAAGCCCAATAGAAACACTGCTGGATCAAATGGTATGCACAGTTTGATAACTTTTTGAGCATAGTTCCAAATCATTCTCCAGAATGGCTGGATGTATTCACAATTCCACCAACAATGCATCAGTGTCCCAGTTTTTCCACATCCCTTCCAACATTCTGTATTATCTTTCCCTGTCATTCTAGCCAATCTGACAGGTATGTAGTGGTATCTCAGAGTTGTATTAATTGCATTTCTCTGATCAATAGTGATTTAGAGCACCTTTTCATATCATTAGAAATAGTTTCAATTTCTTCATTTGAAATTTGTCTGTTCATATCCTTGACCATTTATAATTGGAGGATGGCTTGAATTCTTATAAATTTGAGTCAATTCTCTACAAATTTTAGAAATGAGGCCTTTATCAGAACCTTTGATTATAAAAATGTTTTCCTATTTTTTTTTTACTTCCCTTCAAATCTGGTCTGTATTAGTTTGTTTGTACAAAAGGTTTTTGATTTGATATAATCAACTTTTTTTCTATTTTGTGATCAATAATGATCTCCGGTTCTTCTTTGATCACACATTCCTTCCTCTTCCACAGATCTGAGAGGAAAACTATCCTATGTTCTTCTAATTTGTTTATAATATCATTTTTTATGTCTAGATCACAAACCCATTTTGACCTTATCTTGGTATATGATGTTAGATGTAGGTCAATGCCTAGTTTCTGCCATACTAGTTTCCAATTTTCCCAACAGTTTTTGTTGAAAAGTGAATTCTTATCCCCAAAACTGGGGTCTTTGCGTTTGTTAAACACTAGATTGCTATAGTTATAGTAGACTGTTTTGTCCTGTGAACCTAACCTATTCCACTGATCAAGTATTTTATTTCTTAGCCAGTACCAAATGACTTTGATGATAGCTGCTTTACAAGATAGTTTTTGATCTGGTATAGCTAGGCCACCTTCATTTGCAGTTTTTTCATTAATTCCCTTGAAACTCTAGACTTGTTCTTCCAGGTGAATTTTGTTGTTATTTTTTCTAGGCCAGTTTCTTGGGAGTTTGATCGGTATAGCCCTAAATAAATAGATTAGTTTGGGTTGTATTGTCATCTTTATTATATTCACTGGACCTATCCAAGAGCACTTGATGTTTTTCCAGTTGTTTAGATCTGACTTTATTTGTGAGGAAAGTGTTTTGTAGTTTTGCTCATACAGTTTCTGACTTTTCCTTGGCAGATAGATTTCAAAATATTTTATACTATCAACAATAATTTTAAATGGAACTTCTTTTTTCTATCTCTTGCTGTTGGATTTTGTTAATGATGTATAAAAATGCTGATGATTTATGTGGATTTATTTTGTATCTTGCAACTTTGTTAAAGTTGTGGATTATTTCTAATAGTTTTTAGTTGATTTTCTAGGGTTCTCTAAGTATATCATCATATCATCTGAAAAGAGTAATAATTTGGTTTTCTCATTACCTACTCTAATTATTTAATCTCTTTTTCTTCTGTTATCGCCAAAGTTAGCATTTCTAATACAATATTAGTAATGGTGATAGTTGGCAACCTTGTTTCATGCCTGATTTTACTGGGAATGATTATATATGATGCTTAGCATAAGAAATTAAATGAGAATTTTGGGGGAATTTTTGCAGAACCCTCAACTGACATGAGAAGGGCAAGGGAAAACACAATAAAAGTTTAGAAACTAAGAAATGCATAAAATTATACATTTTATTATATGATAAAAGTATATTTTATCTTTTAATATTATAATAATTCAGACTTATTCTCTGGTAAGAGGGGGGACCCAAAATATTTTATGTGAATTTTCTCAAGAGTGCTGCTGATCCCCATGATGTGGAGGGGATAACTGTAATTCAACAGTGAATAAAACTACCTTGTATTTGTTTTGTATATAATTTGAATGTTTTTATTCATCTTCACCAACATTGTTTCTCCACAGTAGGATGTTTACTTGAAAAAGGTTTGTTTTGGATTTGTTTCCCCTTTATTTTCTTTGCAATGTGACCAACAGCCTATGTGAACATTTATTCTGACCTAAATGTGCATTTGCTCTTAATTGCTCTTCCAGTTTCTGATTTCTTATTCCATTTTGGCCAAAGCTACTTCTGAGTACTTATTCAAAGGTAATACTTTGTCAGAAAAACCTTATATCCCCAATGTTCCTTTCCTTTATACCAAATTCTAGTTTCCTGCCTTTTTTATCCACAAGCCATAGCTACCATAGCATAGATATGCAGATTTCTATGACAGCAGGATATACCAAAATAAAAAGTAATTAAAAACAAATAAGTTCTCTTAGAAGAAATAGTAATCTTCTAGATTTGAAGTAATAAAGGCTTGGATGATAATTTTGGGTAAAGAGGAAAAGTGTCATGTCTGAGAAATACCTGGGACAAATAATCAAACGGTTTTGGCAAATAGTCATAATCTGTAATGAAAGGGGGAGAGGGAAATACAATAATATGAAATTAAGGAAACTGATGCAATTTACAGTAATGGGGAAGTACTAAGCTACAGCCATCAGTATTGCTTAGATTTGGAAGAGATATGGTATTTTTCTCTGGATTATTTTTACATCTTTCTCTTCTACTCTAAACCATATCCTTCCCCATTGTAGACATACCTATCTTTGACATTCTTTGATAATCTTCCATATAGTCTGCCCATCACTCAATATATGTTGGCTCAATTTGACTCTTGACGAAGTTTCCATTCCAAGTACTTTTGTCTGAAGTTTAAGGGTGAACCTAATAGGCTTCTTTCCAGAAGTTTCTTAAATAGTCTCCCACCACTCCCTTATGTAGTATCACCCAATGATTTTTGTTCATACAATGTTGTCTATATATTTTAAGCAAGAGACAAGTCAATGAAGTAGATATTATATTTACCTTTTAAAGTAAATTTTATTCACTTATATTACAAATGTAATTTTATTTGCCATTAAGGTTGAGTAAAGTGAAGGTGTTGAATTTAAAAAGCAACTATGGCTATTTAATTACTTATTATGCAGAAGGGCATAATGTGGTTTTTTAAATTATTAATAATAGTATTCTGAGTCAATCAAAATAGAGGAAGAAACAAAATCAGGAGCACTTTCATGAACTCATTGCTGCAGAATTCAGGAAGCAACTCTACACTGTCACGAATAAAGTATCACCATTTTAATATCTGTGTCTGTTTCACTTCCCATGAGAATTATCTGTGGAGAAGACCTTTGCCCTTCAATAAGGGCAATAAGAGAATACTCTTAGCGTTCGAAAAAGAAGCATTATCTCTGAGCAATAAAAGAACATGATAGTAGGTGAATGTTAGCATGTTTATAACAACTGTGAAATTGGAGCTTTATTTTCAGATGAAAAACCATTAACCTTCCTGTTAGCAAATAAGTTTCATTGAGAGGAACTATTGTTAGGAGGTATTGGTCCCTAACTGTTAATGAGTCCCAAAGAATATTTAGACATATATCCAGCCACTGTGTGTAATCCTGGCAGAAAGAAGATAGTAGCAGAAGATAATTTTAATAAAAGAGTTGGGGAGAGGTGAATGCGGGGAGATATATCTGTGTGTATGTATGTGTTGGGGGGGTGTTAAAGGAGGGAGAGTTAAAAAAACGTTTTCAGAAATCTCATGTACCTAATTGTACGATACACAGCTACTTATTTACCCATAAAAAGAAATATTTTGAACAGGCATGAAAATAAGCACTAGCCTATGAGCCCAGAACCTGAAAAAAATCAGGCAATATTCTATTCCCTTTCCCCTACTTTTTATAGGAAGCTCCATTTGGGGGAACTCTGCTATGGATAGTTCTTAGTTTGAGAGGAGTGCCTCAGTCTGAGTATGGATAGTTCTAAGAGATACAACTACCTTAGGGCTGAACAGACTAAATGCAAATGAAGTAAACACCAATGCTATAAGCACCTAGATTTTTTTTTTAACATGCCTAATGGTTTTTGAAACAATTTGCATTGCTGGCAATGTATTTTTCAAGGAATTAAATTTTAATAAGAACTAGAATCATACTGTGATTGGAAAATTACCAGAAATAGAGAAATTCAGTAGCATCACTAAATACAAAAAGAGAATGGTTATCTTTTCAATATTTCTAGTAGAAAAAACATTTTATCAAGGGCTGCGGTAAAATATGATTAAAATATGTTTAGGATATGATTAGAAGTTAGTGCTATTACTTAGACTGGCTGTGGTCTTGGATAAAAAGTGATCATTAATAAAACCTATTTAAGAAAGGCATTAAGGATTATTAATTGTGAGAAGATATTCTTGTCTGTCATCCTCAAAATTGTTGTTTTGGAAGTTGCTGTTCTAAATCAGAAAAATTAAGATTGAATGAAAGAGAACTAGAACTCCTTTACAAACCTAAAAACAGTAAAGTTGACACCATATTATTAGTTTTAAGGCATCATTTCCATTTCAATTCAAAAAGCATTTTTTACTCTCTTTTTCAATAGGTTTTTATTATATTTTTATGTCATATAGCTTTCTACCCAGATCCCTCCCTATAGTAATTTATTTTTTAAAAGGGGAATATCAGCAAAAATGTTTAATACATCAAAAAAATCACATTACATGAAATATACCACAAATTTGGACCTTTCATAGGTGGTAGAGGAAGAGCAAAGTATTTCCCTTTCTCTTCTTTATGGTGAAATTTTTTCAAATATTTATTAAGTACAAGTGATAAACATCAGAATTACAAAGACAAAAAGTAAAATATTTTACCCTCAAGGAGTTTATATACTACTGGGGAAAGACTACACACACACACACACACACACACACAGATGAGGGAGTACAAAATATTTTCAAAATAATCAGAGAGGTGTGGGGGGAGTAATAACTAGAAACACTTGGGTTGAAGCTTTAAGTTCTTACAGGCCAACATAAATCTTTCAGAAAGGATGTGATTGAGTTAGAATATTCCTGTGGTATAGGAAATGATGAGCTGGGCGATTTTATTAAAAAAACATGGAAAGACATGGATTTATGAAGAAAGATGCTATCTGCTTCAATGAAAGTGATGATAGGAAGAAATAACATAGTATGAGCTAACATATTGTGTATGAATATATATGTATATATATAAATATCTATGTGCATATACATATATTATCTATATATATATAATGTATATCATGTGCATGTACATATATAACTGCATATGTATGTATGAACGTCCATATACATGCTTAATTGTAGGATTCTTTGGAGGGGGAAGAGAAAAAATAAAATAAAAAGTGCACAGCAGAGAACAAAATAAAACCAATAAGGAAGCAAAGAAAAGCTAGGCAGTTTTGTAAACAATGTATAGTATTTATTATATGGATTTTCTTGAAATGGAAATTTATTATTTTGTATTGAATCCTTTCTTATGGTCTGCCATGCACATGATGATGTTTTGATTTTTTTTTCTTTTCTTATTTTGTATTTAAGTTAAAATTGTTTTTAATTTTGCAAAAAAAAAAGTATTTTTTGAATGAACACACACACACACACACACACACACACACACACACACCATTGGTTATTGGAGTGTGGTTGAAAATTTCATACTTTCATTCCATCATCTCTAAGAAACTTCTAGGAAAAGAAACAGTAGTAAGTAACTGGTGCATCATTATACAAAGAGTGTACTTTGAGAAGTCTGAATATATGGGTACAAACACTAATACTAAAGTAACTTTATTATATGACTAGGTAACATAATTCTCATCAATAAAATGAAACAGCTGGACAAAATGATTTTTATGTGTTCTTCCTTCTTTTTGAATCCCTTGTTTCAAAATTCTACTTCTGAAATTTAAAAAAAAAATGGATGACTGAGCTAAAACTTCCTAAATCTCTCTGGGGTTCAGTTTTCTATCTACAAAATGAGAGTGTTGGCCTAGATGGTCTCTAGGATCACCATTTGTTTTACATTGATGATCCTCTGACCTTTTTTGGGGGTAGGGGCAGGGCGGAGAGGAGGTAAGAGAGAGAGGGACAGAGATGTAATTATTGAAAATGTTAATATCACAAGTTTCTTATTCGTTCCATTTCTCTTGGTTACAAACCTTCTTTGTATCTGAAATGCCTTCCACTTTCTCTGTGATAGTTCGTAACTTTCCCTTTTGTAATACCACTTATCTGTTAATAAACTATGCAGACAGCTTTATTAAATTATGTTCTATTCCTCACCTCACTTATCTGCTTATGAGGAAAAGCATAGTAATGTAGAAAGCTAACTCAGAGGAAGGCAAACTTGAGTTGAAGTCTCATCTCTGACATGTAGAATTGGTGGGAGCCTGGCAAGTCATTTAGGGTCCCAGGCAACTTCCTCTGACTAAATTCCAACTGAAAAGGGAATATGATATTGAAGAAAAATCACTGGCTCTCTTGTGAGAAGATTTGGGTCTTGGAATAGCTTGGACTGGGGCATTTTGGAGCTCACTTCCATTCCTAAAACTGTAATCTTTGACAGTGGCAGTAATCCTCTATTTCCAAAGCAAATGGAACTGAGAGCAAAAACAAATTGCAGATCCAAAACAAAACTCTTCTGAGCATTCCCCTCCTTCCACTGTGCCCTTGTACTAATTCCTTAGTATTCACTTTGGATTTACTAAGTACCTATTATAGGAAAGCATATGGTAGAATACTTATTCATTTTTTCCACTGATTGTCTTCTCTTTCTTTTTTATCCTTCCCTTCTATACATATTACATGATAATTCTACCGAACAGATTCT